>NW_025725994.1:0-310000 GCF_021461395.2 Schistocerca americana | reverse complement strand
GGTAAGAAGAGTCAGTTTTCTTGTACTTAAGTCAGCATTGTGCCTTCTGTATTTCATTCCGATGCAATTTGTGTGTTTCCTCGTCAATAAGAAGGTCCAAGGGATGCAGTAAACCTGAAGTGAAACATCGGAATCTAAAACTGGTTTCACAGGAAAGGTTCAAAACATAGACAGTACGAAGAGTCAGTCTTCTTGTTCTTAAGTCGGCATTGTTCCTTTTGTATTTAATTCCGATGCAATTTCTGTGTTTCATCGTCAATGGGAAGGTCCAAGGGATAGAGTAAACCTGAAGTAAAGCATCGGAATCTAAATCTGGTCTCACTAGGATAGGTTCAATCATAGACAGTAAGAAGAGTCAGTCTACTTGTACTTAAGTCGGCATTGTGCCTTTTGTATTTCATTCCGTTGCAATTTCTGTGTTTCCTCGTCAATAAGAAGGTCCAAGGGATGCAGTAAACCTGAAGTGACACATCGGAATCTAAAACTGGTCTCACAGGAAAGGTTCAAAACATAGACAGTACGAAGAGTCAGTCTTCTTATTCTTGAGTCGGCATTGTTCCTTTTGTATTTAATTCCGATGCAATTTCTGTGTTTCGTCGTCAATAAGAAGGTCCAAGTGATACAGTAAACCTGAAGTGAAGCATCGGAATCCAAAACTGGTCCCACTGGAAAAGGTTCTAAACATAGAAAATAAGAAGAGTCAGTCTTCTTGTACTTAAGTCGGCATTGTGCCTTTTGTATTTAATTCCGATGCAATATCTGTGTTTCATCGTCAATAAGGAGGTCCATGGGATACAGTAAACCTGAAGTGAAGCATCGGAATCTATAACTGGTCTCACAGGAAAGGTTCAAAACATAGACATAAGAGGAATCAGTCTTCTTGTACTTAAATCGGCATTGTGCCTTTTGTATCTAATTCCGATGCAATTTCTGTGCTTGATCGTCAATAAGAAGATCCAAGGGATACAGTAACCCTGAAATGAACATCGAAATCTAAAACTGGTCTCACTGGAAAGGTTCTAAACATAGAGAATAAGGTGAGTCAGTCTTCTTGTACTTAAGTCGGCATTGTGCATTTTGTATTTAATTCCGATGCAATTTCTGTGTGTCATCGTCAATAAGAGGGTCCAAGGGATACAGTGAACCTGAAGTGAAGCATCGGAATCTAAAACTGGACTCACAGGAAAGGTTCAAAACATAGACAGTACGAAGAGTCAGTCTTCTTGTTCTTAAGTCGGCATTGTTCCTTTTGTATTTCATTCCGATGCAATTTCTGTGTTTCATCGTCAATATGAAGAACCAAGGGATACAGTAAACCTGAAGTGAAGCATAGGGATCTAAAACCGGTCTCACAGGAAAGGCTTAAATCGTAGAATGTAAGAAGAGTCAGCCTTCTTGTACTTATATCTGCTTTGTGCCTTTTGTATTTAATTCCGATGCAATTTCTGTGTTTCATCGTCAATAAGAAGGTCCAAGAGATACAGTAAACCTGAAGTGAAGCATCGGAATCTAAAACTGGTCTCACTGGAAAGGTTCAAAACATAGAAAATAAGAAGTCAGTCTTCTTGTACTTAAGTCGGCATTGTGCATTTTGTATTTAATTCCGAAGCGATTTCTATGTTTCGTCGTCAATAAGAAGGTCAAAGGGATACAGTAAACCTGAAGTGAAGCATCAGAATCAAAAACTGGTCTCACAGGAAAGGTTAAAACATAGACAGTAAGCAATGTCAGTCTTCTTGTACTTAAATCGGCATTGTGCCTTTTGTATCTAATTCCGATGCAATTTCTGTTTGTCATCGTCAATAAGAAGGTCCAAGGGATACAGTGAACCTGAAGTGAAGCATCGGATTCTAAAACTGGTCTCACAGGAATGGCTCAAAATATAGACAGTAAGAAGAGTCAGTCTTCTTGTACTAAAGTCGGCATTGTGCCTTTTGTACTTCATTCCGATGCGATTTCTGTCTTTCGTCGTCAATAAGAAGGTCAAAGGGATACAGTAAACCTGAAGTGAAGCATCGGAATGTAAAACTGGTCTCACAGGAATGGCTCAAAACATTGACAGTAAGAAGAGTCAGTCTTCTTGTACTTAAGTCGGCATTGTGCCTTTTGTATTTAATTCCGATGCAATTTCTGTGCTTCGTCGTCAATAACAAGGTCCAAGAGATACAGTAAACCCGAAGTGAAGCATCGGAATCTAAAACTGGTCTCACTGGAAAGGTTCAAAACATAGAAAACAAGAAATGTCAGTCTTCTTGTACTTAAGTCGGCATTGTGCGTTTTGTATTAATTTCCGATGCAATTTCTGTGTTTCATCCTAAATAAGAAGGTCCAAGGGATACTGTAAACCGGAAGTGCTGCATCGGAATCTATAACTGGTCTCACAGGAAAGGTTCTAAACATAGACCGTAAGAAGAGTCAGTCTTGCTGTACTTAAGTGGGTATTGTTCCTTTTCTATTTAATTCCGATGCAATTTCTGTGTTCCATCGTCAATAAGAAGGTCCAAGGGATACAGTAACTCGAAAATGAACATCGAAATCTAAAACTGGTCTCATAGGAAAGATTCAAAACATAGACGGTAAGAAGAGTCGGTCTACTTGTACTTAAGTCAGCTTTCTTCCTTTTGTATTTAATTCAGATGCAATTTCTGGCTTTCATTGTCAATAAGAATGTCCAAGGGATACAGTAAACCTGAAGTGAAGCATCGGAATCTAAAACTCGTCTCACAGGAAGGGTTCAATACATACACAGTAAGAAGAGTCAGTCCTCTTGTACTTAAGTAGGCATTGTGCCTCTTGTATTTCATTCCGATGCAATTTCTGTGTTTCATCGTCAATACGAAGGTCCAAGGGATACTATAAACCTGAATTGCAGCATCGGAATCTATAACTGGACTCACAGGAAAGGTTCAAAACATAGACAGTAAGAATAGTCAGTCTTCTTGTACTTAAAACGGCATGGTGCCTTTTGTATTTTATTCCGAAACTATTTCAGCGTTTCGTCGTCAATAAGAAGGTCCAAGGGATACAGTAAAATTGAAGTGAAGCATCGGAATCTAAAACTTGTCTCACAGGAATGGTTCAAGACATAGACAGTAAAAAGAGTCAGTCTTCTTGTACTTAAGTATGCATTGTTCCTTTTGTATTTCATTCCGATGCAAATGCTGAGTTACATCGCCAGTAAGAAGGTCAAAGGGATACTATAACCCGAAGTGAAGCATCGGAATCTGAAACTGGTCTCACAGGAAAGGTTCAAATCATTGAATGTAGGAAGAGTCAGTCCTCTTGTACTTAAGTCGGCATTGGGCCTTTTGTATTTAACTCCTACGCAATATCTGTGTTTCATCGTCAATACGAAGATCCAAGCTATACAGTAACCCGGAAGTGAAGCATAGGAATCTATAACTGGTCTCACAGGAAACGTTCATAACATAGGCCGTAAGAAGAGTCGGTCTTCTTGTACTTAAGTCGCCACTGTTCCGTTTGTATTTAATTCCGATGCAATTTCAGTGTTCCATCGACAATAAGAAGTTCCAAAGGATACAGTAAACCTGAAGTGAAGCATCGGAATGTAAAACCGGTCTCACAGGAAAGGTTCAAAGCATAGACAGTAAGAAGAGTCAGTCTTTTTGTACTTAAGTCGGCATTGTGCCTTTTGTATTTAATTCCGATGCAATTTCTGTGTTCCATCGTCAATAAGAAGGTCCAAGGGATACAGTGAACATGAAGTGAAGCATGGCAATCAAAAACCGGTCTCACAGGAAAGGTTAAAATCACAGAATGTAAGAAGAATCAGTCCTCTTGTACTTAAGTCGGGATTGTGCTTTTTGTATTTAATTCCGATGCAATTTCTGTGTTTCATCGTCAATAAGAAGGTCCAAGGCATACTGTAAACCGGAAGTGAAGCATCGGAATCTATAACTGGTCTCACAGGAAAAGTTCAAAGCATAGACAGTAAGAAGAGTCAGTTTTCTTGTACTTAAGTCAGCATTGTGCCTTCTGTATTTCATTCCGATGCAATTTGTGTGTTTCCTCGTCAATAAGAACCTCCAAGGGATGCAGTAAACCTGAAGTGAAACATCGGAATCTAAAACTGGTTTCACAGGAAAGGTTCAAAACATAGACAGTACGAAGAGTCAGTCTTCTTGTTCTTAAGTCGGCATTGTTCCTTTTGTATTTAATTCCGATGCAATTTCTGTGTTTCATCGTCAATGGGAAGGTCCAAGGGATAGAGTAAACCTGAAGTAAAGCATCGGAATCTATATCTGGTCTCACTAGGATAGGTTCAATCATAGACAGTAAGAAGAGTCAGTCTACTTGTACTTAAGTCGGCATTGTGCCTTTTGTATTTCATTCCGTTGCAATTTCTGTGTTTCCTCGTCAATAAGAAGGTCCAAGGGATGCAGTAAACCTGAAGTGACACATCGGAATCTAAAACTGGTCTCACAGGAAAGGTTCAAAACATAGACAGTACGAAGAGTCAGTCTTCTTATTCTTGAGTCGGCATTGTTCCTTTTGTATTTAATTCCGATGCAATTTCTGTGTTTCGTCGTCAATAAGAAGGTCCAAGTGATACAGTAAACCTGAAGTGAAGCATCGGAATCCAAAACTGGTCCCACTGGAAAAGGTTCTAAACATAGAAAATAAGAAGAGTCAGTCTTCTTGTACTTAAGTCGGCATTGTGCATTTTGTATTTAATTCCGATGCAATTTCTGTGTGTCATCGTCAATAAGAGGGTCCAAGGGATACAGTGAACCTGAAGTGAAGCACCGGAATCTAAAACTGGACTCACAGGAAAGGTTCAAAACATAGACAGTACGAAGAGTCAGTCTTCTTGTTCTTAAGTCGGCATTGTTCCTTTTGTATTTCATTCCGATGCAATTTCTGTGTTTCATCGTCAATATGAAGAACCAAGGGATACAGTAAACCTGAAGTGAACCATAGGGATCTAAAACCGGTCTCACAGGAAAGGCTTAAATCGCAGAATGTAAGAAGAGTCAGCCTTCTTGTACTTATATCTGCTTTGTGCCTTTTGTATTTAATTCCGATGCAATTTCTATGTTTCATCGTCAATATGAAGGTCCTAGGGATAGTCAACCTGAAGTGAAACATCGGAATCTAAAACTGTTCTCAGAGGAAAGGTTCAAATCGTAGATTTTAAAAAGAGTCAGTCCTCTTCTAAATATGTCGGCATTGTGCCTTTTGTATTTAATTCCGATGCAATTTCTTTGTTTCATCGTCAATAAGAAGGTCCAAGAGATACAGTAAACCTGAAGTGAAGCATCGGAATCTAAAACTGGTCTCACTGGAAAGGTTCAAAACATAGAAAATAAGAAGTCAGTCTTCTTGTACTTAAGTCGGCATTGTGCATTTTGTATTTAATTCCGAAGCGATTTCTATGTTTCGTCGTCAATAAGAAGGTCAAAGGGATACAGTAAACCTGACGTGAAGCATCAGAATCAAAAACTGGTCTCACAGGAAAGGTTAAAACATAGACAGTAAGCAATGTCAGTCTTCTTGTACTTAAATCGGCATTGTGCCTTTTGTATCTAATTCCGATGCAATTTCTGTGTGTCATCGTCAATAAGAAGGTCCAAGGGATACAGTGAACCTGAAGTGAAGCATCGGAATCTAAAACTGGTCTCACAGGAATGGCTCAAAATATAGACAGTAAGAAGAGTCAGTCTTCTTGTACTAAAGTCGGCATTGTGCCTTTTGTATTTCATTCCGAAGCGATTTCTGTCTTTCGTCGTCAATAAGAAGGTCAAAGGGATACAGTAAACTTGAAGTGAAGCATCGGAATGTAAAACTATTCTCACAGGAATGGCTCAAAACATTGACAGTAAGAAGAGTCAGTCTTCTTGTACTTAAGTCGGCATTATGCCTTTTGTATTTAATTCCGATGCAATTTCTGTGTTTCGTCGTCAATAACAAGGTCCAAGAGATACAGTAAACCCGAAGTGAAGCATCGGAATCTAAAACTGGTCTCACTGGAAAGGTTCAAAACATAGAAAACAAGAAATGTCAGTCTTCTTGTACTTAAGTCGGCATTGTGCGTTTTGTATTAATTTCCGATGCAATTTCTGTGTTTCATCGTAAATAAGAAGGTCCAAGGGATACTGTAAACCGGAAGTGCTGCATCGGAATCTATAACTGGTCTCACAGGAAAGGTTCTAAACATAGACCGTAAGAAGAGTCAGTCTTCCTGTACTTAAGTGGGTATTGTTCCTTTTCTATTTAATTCCGATGCAATTTCTGTGTTCCATCGTCAATAAGAAGGTCCAAGGGATACAGTAACTCGAAAATGAACATCGAAATCTAAAACTGGTCTCATAGGAAAGATTCAAAACATAGACGGTAAGAAGAGTCGGTCTACTTGTACTTAAGTCGGCATTGTGCCTTTAGTATTTAATTCCGATGGAATATCTGTGTTTCATCGTCAATAAGAAGGTCCAAGGGATACAGTAAACCGGAAGTGAAGCATCGGAATCGATAACTGGTCTCACAGGAAAGGTTCAAAACATTGGCAGTAAGAGGAGTCAGTCTTCTTGTACTTAAGTCAGCTTTCTTCCTTTTGTATTTAATTCAGATGCAATTTCTGGCTTTCATTGTCAATAAGAATGTCCAAGGGATACAGTAAACCTGAAGTGAAGCATCGGAATCTAAAACTCGTCTCACAGGAAGGGTTCAATACATACACAGTAAGAAGAGTCAGTCCTCTTGTACTTAAGTCGGCATTGTGCCTCTTGTATTTAATTCCGATGCAATTTCTGTGTTTCATCGTCAATACGAAGGTCCAAGGGATACTATAAACCTGAAGTGAAGCATCGGATCTAAAACTGGTCTCACAGGAATGGCTCAAATCTTAGAATGTAAGAAGAGTCAGTCATCTTGTACTTATGACGGCATTGTGCCTTTTGTCTTTAATTCCGATGCAATTTCTGTGTTTCATCGTCAATATGAAGGTCTAAGGGATACAGTAAACCTGAACTGAAACATCGGATCTAAAACTGCTCTCACAGGAAAGGTTCAAATCATAGAATTTAAGAAGAGTCAGTCATCTTGTACTTATGTCGGTATTGTGCCTTTTTTTTTAAATTACGATGCAATTTCTGTATTTCGTCGTCAATAAGAAGGTTCAAAGGATACAGTAAACCTGAATTGCAGCATCGGAATCTATAACTGGACTCACAGGAAAGGTTCAAAACATAGACAGTAAGAATAGTCAGTCTTCTTGTACTTAAAATGGCATGGTGCCTTTTGTATTTTATTCCGAAACTATTTCAGCGTTTCGTCGTCAATAAGAAGGTCCAAGGGATACAGTAAAATTGAAGTGAAGCATCGGAATCTAAAACTTGTCTCACAGGAATGGTTCAAGACATAGACAGTAAAAAGAGTCAGTCTTCTTGTACTTAAGTATGCATTGTTCCTTTTGTATTTCATTCCGATGCAAATGCTGAGTTACATCGCCAGTAAGAAGGTCAAAGGGATACTATAACCCGAAGTGAAGCATCGGAATCTGAAACTGGTCTCACAGGAAAGGTTCAAATCATTGAATGTAGGAAGAGTCAGTCCTCTTGTACTTAAGTCGGCATTGGGCCTTTTGTATTTAACTCCTACGCAATATCTGTGTTTCATCGTCAATACGAAGATCCAAGCTATACAGTAACCCGGAAGTGAAGCATAGGAATCTATAACTGGTCTCACAGGAAACGTTCATAACATAGGCCGTAAGAAGAGTCGGTCTTCTTGTACTTAAGTCGCCACTGTTCCGTTTGTATTTAATTCCGATGCAATTTCAGTGTTCCATCGACAATAAGAAGTTCCAAAGGATACAGTAAACCTGAAGTGAAGCATTGGAATGTAAAACCGGTCTCACAGGAAAGGTTCAAAGCATAGACAGTAAGAAGAGTCAGTCTTTTTGTACTTAAGTCGGCATTGTGCCTTTTGTATTTAATTCCGATGCAATTTCTGTGTTTCATCGTCAATAAGAAGGTCCAAGGGATACAGTGAACATGAAGTGAAGCATGGCAATCTAAAACCGGTCTCACAGGAAAGGTTAAAATCACAGAATGTAAGAAGAATCAGTCCTCTTGTACTTAAGTCGGCATTGTTCCTTTTGTATTTAATTCCGATGCAATTTCTGTGTTTCATCGTCAATGGGAAGGTCCAAGGGATACAGTAAACCTGAAGTAAAGCATCGGAATCTAAATCTGGTCTCACTAGGATAGGTTCAATCATAGACAGTAAGAAGAGTCAGTCTACTTGTACTTAAGTCGGCATTGTGCCTTTTGTATTTCATTCCGTTGCAATTTCTGTGTTTCCTCGTCAGTAAGAAGGTCCAAGGGATGCAGTAAACCTGAAGTGATACATCGGAATCTAAAACTGGTCTCACAGGAAAGGTTCAAAACATAGACAGTACGAAGAGTCAGTCCTCGTGTTCTTAAGTCGGCATTGTTCCTTTTGTATTTAATTCCGATGCAATTTCTGTGTTTCGTCGTCAATAAGAAGGTCCAAGTGATACAGTAAACCTGAAGTGAAGCATCGGAATCTAAAACTGGTCCCACTGGAAAAGGTTCTAAACATAGAAAATAAGAAGAGTCAGTCTTCTTGTACGTAAGTCGGCATTGTGCCCTTTGTATTTAATTCCGATGCAATATCTGTGTTTCATCGTCAATAAAGAGGTCCATGGGATACAGTAAACCTGAAGTGATGCATCGGAATCTAAAACTGGTCTCACAGGAAAGCTTCAAAACATAGACATAAGAGGAATCATTCTTCTTGTACTTAAATCGGCATTGTGCCTTTTGTATCTAATTCCGATGCAATTTCTGTGCTTGATCGTCAATAAGAAGATCCAAGGGATACAGTAACCCTGAAATGAACATCGAAATCTAAAACTGGTCTCACTGGAAAGGTTCTAAACATAGAAAGTAAGGTGAGTCAGTCTTCTTGTACTTAAGTCGGCATTGTGCATTTTGTATTTAATTCCGATGCAATTTCTGTGTGTCATCGTCAATAAGAGGGTCCAAGGGATACAGTGAACCTGAAGTGAAGCATCGGAATCTAAAACTGGACTCACAGGAAAGGTTCAAAACATAGACAGTACGAAGAGTCAGTCTTCTTGTTCTTAAGTCGGCATTGTTCCTTTTGTATTTCATTCCGATGCAATTTCTGTGTTTCATCGTCAATATGAAGATCCAAGGATACAGTAAACCTGAAGTGAAGCATAGGAATCTAAAACCGGTCTCACAGGAAAGGCTTAAATCGTAGAATGTAAGAAGAGTCAGTCTTCTTGTACTTATATCTGCATTGTGCCTTTTGTATTTAATTCCGATGCAATTTCTATGTTTCATCGGCAATATGAAGGCCCTAGGGATACAGTCAACCTGAAGTGAAACATCAGAATCTAAAACTGGTCTCAGAGGAAAGGTTCAAATTATAGATTTTAAAAAGAGTCAGTCCTCTTTTAAATATGTCGGCATTGTGCCTTTTGTATTTAATTCCGATGCAATTTCTGTGTTTCATCGTCAATAAGAAGGTCCAAGGGATACAGTAAAACTGAAGTGAAACATTGGAATCTATAACTGGACTCACAGGGAAGGTACAAAACATAGTCTGTAGGAAGAGTCAGTCTTCTTATACTTAAGTCGGCATTGTGCCTTTTGTATTTAATTCCGATGCAATTTCTATGTTTCGTCGTCAATAAGAAGGTCCAAGAGATACAGTAAACGTGAAGTGAAGCATCGGAATCTAAAACTGGTCTCACTGGAAAGGTTCAAAACATAGAAAATAAGAAGTCAGTCTTCTTGTACTTAAGTCGGCATTGTGTATTTTGTATTTAATTCCGAAGCGATTTCTATGTTTCGTCGTCAATAAGAAGGTCAAAGGGATACAGTAAACCTGAAGTGAAGCATCAGAATCAAAAACTGGTCTCACAGGAAAGGTTAAAACATAGACAGTAAGCAATGTCAGTCTTCTTGTACTTAAATCGGCATTGTGCCTTTTGTATCTAATTCCGATGTAATTTCTGTGTGTCATCGTCAATAAGAAGGTCCAAGGGATACAGTGAACCTGAAGTGAAGCATCGGAATCTAAAACTGGTCTCACAGGAAAGGTTAAAATCATAGACAGTAAGAAGAGTCAGTCTTCTTGTACTTAAGTCGGCATTGTGCCTTTTGTAATTAATTCTGATGCAAAATCTGTTTTATCGTCAATAAGAAGGTCCAAGGGATACAGTAAACCTGAAGTGAAGCATCGGAATCTAAAACTGGTCTCACAGGAATGGCTCAAAATATAGACAGTAAGAAGAGTCAGTCTTCTTGTACTAAAGTCGGCATTGTGCCTTTTGTATTTCATTCCGATGCGATTTCTGTCTTTCGTCGTCAATAAGAAGGTCAAAGGGATACAGTAAACCTGAAGTGAAGCATCGGAATGTAAAACTGGTCTCACATGAATGGCTCAAAACATAGACAGTAAGAAGAGTCAGTCTTCTTGTACTTAAGTATGCATTGTTCCTTTTGTATTTCATTCCGATGCAAATGCTGAGTTACATCGCCAATAAGAAGGTCAAAGGGATACTATAACCCGAAGTGAAGCATCGGAATCTGAAACTGGTCTCACAGGAAAGGTTCAAATCATTGAATGTAGGAAGAGTCAGTCCTCTTGTACTTAAGTCGGCATTGGGCCCT
The DNA here is from genome assembly GCF_021461395.2 of Schistocerca americana. Classification (NCBI taxonomy): domain Eukaryota; kingdom Metazoa; phylum Arthropoda; class Insecta; order Orthoptera; family Acrididae; genus Schistocerca; species Schistocerca americana. The sequence continues at coordinate 299,312 of NW_025725994.1, read as the reverse complement.
TTGTATTTAATTCCTACGCAATATCTGTGTTTCATCGTCAATACGAAGATCCAAGGGATACAGTAACCCGGAAGTGAAGCATAGGAATCTATAACTGGTCTCACAGGAAACGTTCATAGCATAGGCCGTAAGAAGAGTCGGTCTTCTTGTACTTAAGTCGGCACTGTTCCTTTTGTATTTAATTCCGATGCAATTTCAGTGTTCCATCGACAATAAGAAGGTCCAAGGGATACAGTGAACATGAAGTGAAGCATCACAATCTAAAACCGGTCTCACAGGAAAGGTTAAAATCATAGAATGTAAGAAGAATCAGTCCTCTTGTACTGAAGTCGGGATTGTGCCCTTTGTATTTTATTCCGATGCAATTTCTGTGTTTCTTCGTCAATAAGAAGGTCCAAGTGATACAGTAAACCTGAAGTGAAGCATCGGAATCTAAAACTGGTCTCACAGAAATGGTTCAAATCATAGAATGTAAGAAGAATCAGTCCTCTTCTACTTATGTTGGCATTGTACTTTTTGTATTTAATTCCGATGCTAATTCTGTGTTTCATCGTCAATAAGAGGGAACAAGGGATACAGTAAACCTAAAGCGAAACATCGGAATCTGTAACCGGTCTCACAGGAAAGGTTCAAAACATTGACAGTAAGAATTGTCAGTCTTTTTGTACTTAAGTCGGCATTGTGCCTTTTGTATTTAATGCCAATGCAAATTCGGTGTTTCATCGTCAATAAGAAGGTCCAAGGGATACAGTAAACCTAAAGGGAAGCATCGGAATCAAAAACTGCTCTCACAGGAATGGCTTAAATCATAGATTTTAGGAAGAGTCAGCCTTCTTCTACTTAAGTCGGCATTGTGCCTTTTGTATTTAATTCCGGTGCAATTTCTGTGTTTCATCATCAATATGAAAGTCCAACGGGTACTGTAAACCTGAAGTGAAACATCGGAATGTAAATCTGATATCAAAGGAAAGGCTCAAATCATAGAATGTAATAAGATTCAGTCTTCTTGTACTTAAGTCGACATTGTGCGTTTTGTATTTAATTCCGAAGCAATTTCTGTGTTTCATCGTCAATAGGTTGGTCCAAGGGATACTGGTCTCACAAGAAACGTTCAAAACGTAGACAGTAAGAAGAGTCTGTCTTCATGTACTTAAGTCGGCATTGTGCCTTTTGTATTTAATTCCGATGCAATTTCTGTGTTTCATCGTCAATATGAAAGTCCAAGGGGTACTGTAAACCAGAAGTGAAGCATCGGAATCTAAAACTGGTCTCACAGGAAAGGTTCAAATCTTACAATGTAAGAAGAATCAGTCCTCTTGTACTTAAGTCGGCATTGTGCTTTTGTATTTTATTCCGATGCAATATCTGTGTTTCATCGTCAATAGGAAGGACCAAGGGATACAGTAAACAAGTAAAGCATGGGAATCAAAAAGTGGTTTCACAGGAAATGTTCAAATCATAGCATGTAGGAAGAGTCAGTCCTCTTCTACTTATGTTGGCATTGTAACTTTTGTATTTAATTCCGATGCAGTTTCTGTGTTTCATCGTCAATAAGATTGTCCAAGGGATACCGTAAACCTGATGTGAAGCATTGGAATCTGTAACTGGTCTCACAGGAAAGGCTCAAAACATAGAATGTAAGAAGAGTCAGTTTTCTTGTACTTAAGTAGGCAATGTGCCTTTTGTATTTAATTCCGATGCAATTTCTGTGTTTCATCGTCAATAAGAGGGTCCAAGGGATACAGTAAGCCTGAAGTGAAGCATCGGAATCTAAAACTGGCCTCACAGGAAAGGTTCAAATCATAGGCAGTAGGCAGAGTCAGTCTTCTTGCACTTAAGTCAGCATTGTGCCTTTTGTATATAATTCCGATGCAATTTCTGTGTTTCATCGTCAATATGATGATCCAAGGGATACAGTAAACGTGAAGTGAAGCATAGGAATCTAGAACTGGTCTCAAAGAAAAGGCTCAAGTCTTAGAATGTAAGAAGTGTCACTCATCTTGTACTTATGGCGGCATTGTGCCTTTTGTCTTTAATTCCGATGCAATTTCTGTGTTTCATCGTCAATAAGAAGGTCCAAGGGATACAGTAAACCTGAATTGAAGCATCGGTATCTATAATTGGAGTCACAGGAAAGGTTCAAAACATAGACAGTAAGAATAGTCAGTCTTCTTGTACTTACAACGGCATTGTGCCTTTTGTATTTTATTCCGAAACTATTTCTTTGTTTCGTCGTCATTAAGAAGGTCCCAGGGATACAGTAAACTTGAAGTGAAGCATCGGAATGTAAAACTTGTCTCACACGAATGGTTCAAGACAAAGACAGTAAAAAGTGTCAGTCTTCTTGTACTTAAGTATGCATTGTTCCTTTTGTATTTCATTCCGATGCAATTGCTGAGTTACATCGTCAATAAGAATGTCAAAGGGATACATTAAACCCGAAGTGAAGCATCGGAATCTGAAACTGGTCTCACAGGAAAGGTTCAAATCATTGGATGTAGGAAGAGTCAGCCCCCTTGTACTTAAGTCGGCATTGGGCCTTTTGTATTCAATTCCTACGCAATATCTGTGTTTCATCGTCGATACGAAGGCCCAAGGGATTCAGTAAAACTGAAGTGAAGCATCGGAATCTGCAACTGGTCTCACAGTAAAATTTCATAGCATAGAGAGTGAGAAGAGTCACTCTTCTTGTACTTAACTCGGCATTTTGCCTTCTGTATTGTATTCCGATGCAGTTTTTGTGATTCATCGTCAATAAGAAGGTCCGAGGGATACACTAAACCTGAAGTGGAGCATCGAAATCTAAAATTGGTCTCACATGAAAGTTTCATAGCATAGACAGTAAGATGAGTCAGTCTTCTTGAACTTAAGTCGTCATTGTGCCATTTGTCTTTAATTCCGATGCAATTTCTGTGTTTCATCGTCAATAAGAAGGTCCAAGGGCAACAGTAAACCTGAAGTGAAGCATCGGAATCTAAAACTGGTCTCACAGGAAAGTTTCATAGCATAGAAAGTGAGAAGAGTCAGTCTTCTTGTACTTAACTCGGCATTTTGCCTTCTGTATTGAATTCCGATGCAGTTTTTTGTGATTCATCGTCAATAAGAAGGTCCGAGGGATACAGTAAACCTGAAATGGATCATCGAAATCTAAAATTGGTCTCACAGGAAAGATTCAAAACATAGACCGTAAGGAGAGTCGGTCTTCTTGTACTTACGTCGGCACTGTTTCATTTGTATTTAAATCCGATGCAATTTCTGTGTTCCATCGACAAAAATAAGGTCCTAGGGGTACAGAAACTCTGAAGTGAAGCAACGGAATCTAAAACTGGTCTCACAGGAAAGGTTCAAATCACAGACAGTCAGAAGAGTCAGTCTTCTTGTACTTAAGTTGCATTGTGCTTTTTTATTTAATTCCGACGCAATTTCTGTGTTTCATCGTCAATAAGAAGGTCCAAGGGATAAAGTAAACCTGAAATGAACATCGAAATCTAAAACTGGTCTCACAGGAAAGGATCAAATCATAGACAGTAAGAAGAGTCAACCTCCTTGTACTGAAATCGGCATAGTGCCTTTTTTTTTAATTCCGATGCAATTTCTGTGTTTCATCGTTAATAAGAAGGTCCAAGGGATACAGTAACCCGGAAGTGAAGCATCGGAATCTATAACTGGTCTCACAGGAAAGGTTCATAACATAGGCCGTAAGAATAGTCGGTCTTCTTGTACATAAGTCGGCACAGTTCCTTTTGTATTTGATTCCGATGCAATTTCAGTGTTCCATCGACAATAAGAAGGTCCAAATGATACAGTAAACCTGAAGTGAAGCATCGCAATGTAAAACCGGTCTCACAGGAAAGTTTCAAAACATAGACAGTAAGTGTCAGTCTTTTTGTACTTAAGTCGGCTTTGTGCCTTTTGTATTTAATTCCGATGCAATTTCTGTGTTTCATCGTCAATAAGAAGGTCCAAGTGATACAGTAAACATGAAGTGAAGCATCGGAAACTAAAACTGGTCTCACAGAAAAGGTTAAAATCATAGAATGTAAGAAGAGTCAGTCCTCTTCTACTTATGTTGGCATTGTACTGTTTGTATTTAATTCCGATGCAATTTCTGTGTTTCATCGTCAATAAGAAGGTCCAAGGGATACAGTAAACTTGAAGTGAAGCATCGGGAATCTAAAACTGGTCTCACAGGAGGGGCTCAAATCGTAGAATGTAAGAAGAGTCAGTCTTCTTCTACATATGTCGGCATTGTAACTTTTGTATCTAATTCCGATGCCAATTCTGTGTTTCATCGTCAATAAGAAGGTCCGAGGGTTACAGTAAACCTGAAGTGAAGCATCGGAATCTACAACATTTCTCACAGGAAAGGTTCAAAACATAGACAGTAAGAAGAGTCAGTGATCTTGTACTTAAGTATGCATTGTTCCTTTTGTATTTCATTCCGATGCAAATGCTGAGTTACATCGCCAATAAGAAGGTCAAAGGGATACTATAACCCGAAGTGAAGCATCGGAATCTGAAACTGGTCTCACAGGAAAGGTTCAAATCATTGAATGTAGGAAGAGTCAGTCCTCTTGTACTTAAGTCGGCATTGGGCCCTTTGTATTTAATTCCTACGCAATATCTGTGTTTCATCGTCAATACGAAGATCCAAGGGATACAGTAACCCGGAAGTGAAGCATAGGAATCTATAACTGGTCTCACAGGAAACGTTCATAACATAGGCCGTAAGAAGAGTCGGTCTTCTTGTACTTAAGTCGGCACTGTTCCTTTTGTATTTAATTCCGATGCAATTTCAGTGTTCCATCGACAATAAGAAGGTCCAAAGGATACAGTAAACTTGAAGTGAGGCATCGGAATGAAAAACCGGTCTCACAGGAAAGGTTAAAATCATAGAATGTAAGAAGAATCAGTCCTCTTGTACTTAAGTCGGGATTGTGCCCTTTGTATTTTATTCCGATGCAGTTTCTGTGTTTCTTCGTCAATAAGAAGGTCCAAGTGATACAGTAAACCTGAAGTGAAGCATCGGAATCTAAAACTGGTCTCACAGAAATGGTTCAAATCATAGAATGTAAGAAGAATCAGTCCTCTTCTACTTATGTTGGCATTGTACTTTTTGTATTTAATTCCGATGCAAATTCTGTGTTTCATCGTCAATAAGAGGGAACAAGGGATACAGTAAACCTAAAGCGAAACATCGGAATCTGTAACCGGTCTCACAGGAAAGGTTCAAAACATTGACAGTAAGAATTGTCAGTCTTTTTGTACTTAAGTCGGCATTGTGCCTTTTGTATTTAATTCCAATGCAAATTCTGTGTTTCATCGTCAATAAGAAGGTCCAAGGGATACAGTAAACCTATAGGGAAGCATCGGAATCAAAAACTGCTCTCACAGGAACGGCTTAAATCATAGATTTTAGGAAGAGTCAGCCTTCTTCTACTTAAGTCGGCATTGTGCCTTTTGTATTTAATTCCGGTGCAATTTCTGTGTTTCATCATCAATATGAAAGTCCAACGGGTACTGTAAACCTGAAGTGAAACATCGGAATGTAAAACTGTTATCAAAGGAAAGGCTCAAATCATAGAATGTAATAAGATTCAGTCTTCTTGTACTTAAGTCGACATTGTGCGTTTTGTATTTAATTCCGAAGCAATATCTGTGTTTCATCGTCAATAGGTTGGTCCAAGGGATACTGGTCTCACAAGAAACGTTCAAAACGTAGACAGTAAGAAGAGTCTGTCTTCATGTACTTAAGTCGGCATTGTGCCTTTTGTATTTAATTCCGATGCAATTTCTGTGTTTCATCGTCAATATGAAAGTCCAAGGGGTACTGTAAACCAGAAGTGAAGCATCGGAATCTAAAACTGGTCTCACAGGAAAGGTTCAAATCTTACAATGTAAGAAGAATCAGTCCTCTTGTACTTAAGTCGGCATTGTGCTTTTGTATTTTATTCCGATGCAATATCTGTGTTTCATCGTCAATAGGAAGGTCCAAGGGATACAGTAAACAAGTAAAGCATGGGAATCAAAAAGTGGTTTCACAGGAAATGTTCAAATCATAGCATGTAGGAAGAGTCAGTCCTCTTCTACTTATGTTGGCATTGTAACTTTTGTATTTAATTCCGATGCAGTTTCTGTGTTTCATCTTCAATAAGATTGTCCAAGGGATACCGTAAACCTGATGTGAAGCATTGGAATCTGTAACTGGTCTCACAGGAAAGGCTCAAAACATAGAATGTAAGAAGAGTCAGTTTTCTTGTACTTAAGTAGGCAATGTGCCTTTTGTATTTAATTCCGATGCAATTTCTGTGTTTCATCGTCAATAAGAGGGTCCAAGGGATACAGTAAGCCTGAAGTGAAGCATCGGAATCTAAAACTGGCCTCACAGGAAAGGTTCAAATCATAGGCAGTAGGCAGAGTCAGTCTTCTTGCACTTAAGTCAGCATTGTGCCTTTTGTATATAATTCCGATGCAATTTCTGTGTTTCATCGTCAATATGATGATCCAAGGGATACAGTAAACGTGAAGTGAAGCATAGGAATCTAGAACTGGTCTCAAAGAAAAGGCTCAAGTCTTAGAATGTAAGAAGTGTCAGTCATCTTGTACTTATGGCGGCATTGTGCCTTTTGTCTTTAATTCCGATGCAATTTCTGTGTTTCATCGTCAATAAGAAGGTCCAAGGGATACAGTAAACCTGAATTGAAGCATCGGTATCTATAATTGGAGTCACAGGAAAGGTTCAAAACATAGACAGTAAGAATAGTCAGTCTTCTTGTACTTACAACGGCATTGTGCCTTTTGTATTTTATTCCGAAACTATTTCTGTGTTTCGTCGTCATTAAGAAGGTCCAAGGGATACAGTAAACTTGAAGTGAAGCATCGGAATGTAAAACTTGTCTCACACGAATGGTTCAAGACATAGACAGTAAAAAGTGTCAGTCTTCTTGTACTTAAGTATGCATTGTTCCTTTTGTATTTCATTCCGATGCAATTGCTGAGTTACATCGTCAATAAGAATGTCAAAGGGATACATTAAACCCGAAGTGAAGCATCGGAATCTGCAACTGGTCTCACAGTAAAGTTTCATAGCATAGAGAGTGAGAAGAGTCACTCTTCTTGTACTTAACTCGGCATTTTGCCTTCTGTATTGTATTCCGATGCAGTTTTTGTGATTCATCGTCAATAAGAAGGTCCGAGGGATACACTAAACCTGAAGTGGAGCATCGAAATCTAAAATTGGTCTCACATGAAAGTTTCATAGCATAGACAGTAAGAAGAGTCAGTCTTCTTGAACTTAAGTCGTCATTGTGCCATTTGTCTTTAATTCCGATGCAATTTCTGTGTTTCATCGTTAATAAGAAGGTCCAAGGGCAACAGTAAACCTGAAGTGAAGCATCGGAATCTAAAACTGGTCTCACAGGAAAGTTTCATAGCATAGAAAGTGAGAAGAGTCAGTCTTCTTGTACTTAACTCGGCATTTTGCCTTCTGTATTGAATTCCGATGCAGTTTTTTGTGATTCATCGTCAATAAGAAGGTCCGAGGGATACAGTAAACCTGAAATGGATCATCGAAATCTAAAATTGGTCTCACAGGAAAGATTCAAAACATAGACCGTAAGAAGAGTCGGTCTTCTTGTACTTACGTCGGCACTGTTTCATTTGTATTTAAATCCGATGCAATTCCTGTGTTCCATCGACGAAAATAAGGTCCTAGGGGTACAGAAACTCTGAAGTGAAGCAACGGAATCTAAAACTGGTCTCACAGGAAAGGTTCAAATCACAGACAGTCAGAAGAGTCAGTCTTCTTGTACTTAAGTTGCATTGTGCTTTTTTATTTAATTCCGACGCAATTTCTGTGTTTCATCGTCAATAAGAAGGTCCAAGGGATAAAGTAAACCTGAAATGAACATCGAAATCTAAAACTGGTCTCACAGGAAAGGATCAAATCATAGACAGTAAGAAGAGTCAACCTCCTTGTACTGAAATCGGCATAGTGCCTTTTTATTTAATTCCGATGCAATTTCTGTGTTTCATCGTTAATAAGAAGGTCCAAGGGATACAGTAACCCGGAAGTGAAGCATCGGAATCTATAACTGGTCTCACAGGAAAGGTTCATAACATAGGCCGTAAGAATAGTCGGTCTTCTTGTACATAAGTCGGCACAGTTCCTTTTGTATTTGATTCCGATGCAATTTCAGTGTTCCATCGACAATAAGAAGGTCCAAATGATACAGTAAACATGAAGTGAAGCATCGCAATGTAAAACCGGTCTCACAGGAAAGTTACAAAACATAGACAGTAAGAGTCAGTCTTTTTGTACTTAAGTCGGCTTTGTGCCTTTTGTATTTAATTCCGATGCAATTTCTGTGTTTCATCGTCAATAAGAAGGTCCAAGTGATACAGTAAACATGAAGTGAAGCATCGGAATCTAAAACTGGTCTCACAGGAAAGGTTAAAATCATAGAATGTAAGAAGAGTCAGTCCTCTTCTACTTATGTTGGCATTGTACTGTTTGTATTTAATTCCGATGCAATTTCTGTGTTTCATCGTCAATAAGAAGGTCCAAGGGATACAGTAAACTTGAAGTGAAGCATCGGGAATCTAAAACTGGTCTCACAGGAGGGGCTCAAATCGTAGAATGTAAGAAGAGTCAGTCTTCTTCTACATATGTCTTCATTGTAACTTTTGTATCTAATTCCGATGCCAATTCTGTGTTTCATCGTCAATATGAAGGTCCGAGGGTTACAGTAAACCTGAAGTGAAGCATCGGAATCTACAACATTTCTCACAGGAAAGGTTCAAAACATAGACAGTAAGAAGAGTCAGTGATCTTGTACTTAAGTCGGCATTGTGCCTTTTGTATTTAATTCCGATGAAATTTCTGCGTTTCGTCGTCAATGAGAAGGTACATGGAATACAGCAAACCTAAAATGAACATCGGAATCTAAAACTGGTCTCACAGGAAAGGTTCAAAGCATAGACAGTAAGATGAGTCAGTCATCTCGTACTTAAGTCGGCATTGTGCCATTCGTATTTAATTCCGATGCAATTTCTGTGTTTCATCGTCATGAAGCAGGTCCAAGGGATACACTAAACCTGAAGTGAAGCTTCGGAATCTATAACTGGTCCTTCAGGAAAGGTCCAAATCATAGACAGTAAGAAGAGTCAGTCTTCTTGTACTTAAGTCTGCATTGTTCCTCTTGCATCTAATACCGATGCAATTTCTGTATTTCATCGTCAATAAGAAGGTCCAAGGGATACAGTAACTTCGAAGTCAAGCATCAGAATCTAAAACAGGTCTCACAGGAAAAGTTCAAATCATAGAATGTCGGAAGAGTCAGTCCTCTTGTACTTACGTCGGCATTGTGCCTTTTGTATTTAATTCCGATGTAATTACTCTGTTTCATCGTCAATATGAGGGTCCAAGGGATACAGTAAGCCTGAAGTGAAGCATCGGAATCCAAAACTGGTGTCACAGGAAAGGTTCAAATCATAGGCAGTAGACAGAGTCAGTCTTCTTGCACTTAAGTCTGCATTGTGCCTTTTGTATTTAATTCCGATGCAATTTCAGTGTGTCATCGTCAATTTGAAGGTCCAAGGGATACAGTAAACCTGCAGTGAAACATTGAAATCTATAACTGGCTCAGAGGAGAGGTTCAAATCATAGAATATAAGAAGAGTCAGTCTTGTTGTACTTAAGTCGGCATTGTGCCTTATGTATTTAATACCGATGCAAATTCTGTGTTTCATCATCAATAAGAACGTCTAAGGGATACAGTAAAACTGAAGTGAAGCATCGGAATCCATAACTGGTCTCACAAAAAAGGGTGAAAACATAGACAGTAAGAAGAGGCAGTCTTCTTGTACTTAAGTCGGCATTGTGACTTTTGTATTTCATTCCGATGCTATTTCTGTGCTTAATCGTCAATAAGAACGACCAAGGGATACAGTAAACCTTAAGTGAAGCATCGGAATCTAAAACTGGTCCAGACTGTAAGAGGTGTCAGTCTTCTTGTACTTGAGTTGCATTGTGCTTTTGTATTTAATTCCGACGCAATTTCTGTGTTTTATCGTCAATAAGAAGGTCCAAGGGATACAGTAAACCTGAAGTAAAGCATGGGAATCAAAAAGTGGTTTCACAGGAAATGTTCAAATCATTGCATGTAGGAAGAGTCAGTCCTCTTCTACTTCTGTTTTCATTGTAACTTTTGTATTTAATTCCGATGCAATATCTGAGTTTCATCGTCAATAAAATTGTCCAAGGGATACCGTAAACGTGAAGTGAAGCATTGGAATCTGTAACTGGTCTCACAGGAAAGGCTCAAAACATAGAATGTAAGAAGAGCCAGTTTTCTTGTACTTAAGTTGGCAAAGTGCCTTTTTTTTTTATTCCGATGCAATTTCTGTGTTTCATCGTCAATAAGAAGGTCCAAGGGATACAGTAAGCCTGAAGTGAAGCATCGGAATCTAAAGCTGGTCTCACAGGAAAGGTTAAAATCATAGGCAGTAGGCAGAGTCAGTCTTCTTGCACTTAAGTCAGCATTGTGCCTTTTGTATATAATTCCGATGCAATTTCTGTGTTTCATCGTCAATATGAAGGTCCAAGGGATACAGTAAACCTAAAGGGAAGCATCGGAATCAAAAACTGCTCTCACAGGAAAGGCTCAAATCATATATTTTAGGAAGAGTCAGCCTTCTTCTACTTAAGTCGGCATTGTGCCTTTTGTATTTAATTCGGATGCAATTTCTGTGTTTCATCGTCAATAAGAAGGTCCAAGGGATACAGTAAACTTGAAGTGAAGCATCAGGAATCTAAAACTGGTCTCTCAGGAAGGGCTCAAATCGTAGAATGTAAGAAGAGTCAGTCTTCTTCTACATATGTCGGCATTGTATCTTTTGTATCTAATTCCGATGCAAATTCTGTGTTTCATCGTCAATATGAAGGTCCGAGGGTTACAGTAAACCTGAAGTGAAGCATCGGAATCTATAACTGGTCTCACAAAAAAGGTTGAAAACATAGACAGTAAGATGAGGCTGTCTTCTTGTACTTAAGTCGGTATTGTGACTTTTGTATTTTATTCCGATGCTATTTCTGTGCTTAATCGTCAATAAGAACGACCAAGGGATACAGTAATCCTGAAGTGAAGCATTGGAATCTAAAACTGGTCCAGACTGTAAGAGGAGTCAGTCTTCTTGTACGTGAGCTGCATTGTGCCCTTTGTATTTAATTCCGACGCAATTTCTGTGTTTTATCGTCAATATGAAGGTCCAAAGGATACAGTAAACCTGAAGTGAATTATCGGGATCTAAAACTGGTCTCACAGGAAAGGTTCTAAACATAGGCAGTAGGCAGAGCCAGTCTTCTTGCACTTAAGTCAGCATTGTGCCTTTTGTATATAATTCCGATGCAATTTCTGTGTTTCATCGTGAATATGAAGGTCCAAGGGATACAGTAAACCTGAAGTGAAACATCGGGATCTAAAACTGGTCTCACAGGAAAGGTTCAAATCATAGAATTTAAGAAGAGTTAGTCATCTTGTACTTATGTCGGTATTGTGCCTTTTTTTTTAAATTCCGATGCAATTTCTGTGTTTCGTCGTCCATAACAAGGTTCAAAAGATACAGTAAACCTGAATTGAAGCATCGGAATCTATAACTGGACTCACAGGAAAGGTTCAAAACATAGACAGTAAGAATAGTCAGTCTTCTTGTACTTAAAACGGCATTGTGCCTTTTGTATTTTATTCCAGATCTATTTCTGTGTTTCGTCGTCAACTAGAAGGTCCAAGGGATACAGTAAACTTGAAGTGAAGCATTGGAATGTAAAACTTGTCTCACAGGAATGGTTCAAGACATAGTCAGTAAAAAGAGTCAGTCTTCTTGTATTTAAGTATGCATTGTTCCTTTTGTATTTCATTCCGATGCAATTGCTGAGTTACATCGTCAATAAGAAGGTCAAAGGGATACATTAAACCCGAAGTGAAGCATCGGAATCTGAAACTGGTGTTACAGGAAAGGTTCAAATCATTGTATGTAGGAAGAGTCAGTCCTCTTGTACTTAAGTCGGCATTGGGCCTTTTGTATTTAATTCCTACGCAATATCTGAGTTTCCACGTCAATACGAAGGTCCAAGGGATTCAATAAACCTGAAGTGAAGCATCGGAATCTGCAACTGGTCTCACAGGAAAGTTTCATAGCATAGACAGTGAGAAGAGTCAGTCTTCTTGTACTTATCTCGGCATTTTGCCTTCTGTATTGAATTCCGATGCAGTTTCTTGTGATTCATCGTCAATAAGAAGTTCCGAGAGATACAGTAAACCTGAAGTGGAGCATCGAAATCTAAAATTGGACTCACAGGAAAGTTTCATAACATAGACAGTAAGATGAGTCAGTCTTCTTGAACTTAAGTCGGCATTGTGCCCTTTGTATTTAATTCCGATGCAATTTCTGTGTTTCATCGTCAATAAGAAGGTCCAAGGGCTACAGTAAACCTGAAGTGAAGCATCGGAATCTAAAACTGGTCTCACAGGAAAGTTTCATAGCATAGAGAGTGAGAAGAGTCAGTCTTCTTGTACTTAACTCGGCATTTTGCCTTCTGTATTGAATTCCCATGCAGTTTTTTGTGATTCATCGTCAATAATAAGGTCCGAGGAATACAGTAAACCTCAAGTGGAGCATCGAAATCTAAAATTGGTCTCACAGGAAAGATTCAAAACATAGACCGTAAGAAGAGTCGGTCTTCTTGTACTTACGTCGGCACTGTTTCATTTGTATTTAATTCCGATGCAATTTCTGTGTTCCATCGACAATAATAAGGTCCTAGGGATACAGAAAACTTGAAGTGAAGCATCGGAATCTAAAATTGGTCTCACAGGAAAGATTCAAAACATAAACCGTAAGAAGAGTCGGTCTTCTTGTACCTAAGTCGGCACTGTTCGTTTCGTATTTAATTCGGATGCAATTACTGTGTTCCATTGGCAATAATAAGGTCCTTGGGGTACAGAAACCCTGAAGTGAAGCAACGGAATCTGAAACTGGTGTCAAAGGAAAGGTTCAAATGACAGAGAGTAAGAAGAGTCAGTCTTCTTGTACTTAAGTTGCATTGTGCCTTTTGTATTTAATTCCGACGCAATTTCTGTGTTTCATCGTCAATAAGAAGGTCCAAGGGATACAGTAACCCGGAAGTGAAGCATCGGAATCTATAACTGGTCTCACAGGAAAGGTTTATATCATAGGCCGTAAGAAGAGTCGGTCTTCTTGTACTTAAGTCGGCACTGTTCCTTTTGTATTTGATTCGGATGCAATTTCAGTGTTCCATCGACAATAAGAAGGCCCAAAGGATACAGTAAACCTGAAGTGAAGCATCGGAATGTAAAACCGGTCTCACAGGAAAGGTTCAAAACATAGACAGTAAGATTGTCAGTCTTTTTTTACTTAAGTCGGCATTGTGCCTTTTGTATTTAATTCCGATGCAAATTCTGTGTTTCATCGTCAATAAGAAGGTCCAAGGGATACAGTAAACATGAAGTGAAGCATCGCAATCTAAAACCGGTCTCACAGGAAAGGTTAAAATCATAGAATGTAAGAAGAATCAGTCCTCTTGTACTTAAGTCGGGATTGTGCCTTTTGTTTTTTATTCCGATGCAATTTCTTTGTTTCATCGTCAATAAGAAGGTCCAAGTGATGCAGTAAACCTGAAGTGAAGCATCGGAATCAAAAACTGGTCTCACAGAAAAGGTGCAAATCATAGAATGTAACAAGAGTCAGTCCTCTTCTACTTATGTTGGCATTGTACTTTTTGTATTTAATTCCGATGCAAATTCTGTGTTTCATCGTCAATAAGAGGGTACAAGGGATACAGTAAACCTAAAGTGAAACATCGGAATCTGTAACCGGTCTCACAGGAAAGGTTCAAAACATAGACAGTAAGATTGTCAGTCTTTTTTTACTTAAGTCGGCATTGTGCCTTTTGTATTTAGTACCGATGGAATTTCTGTGTTTCATCATCAATAAGAAGGTCTAAGGGATACAGTAAACCTGAAGTGAAGCATTGGAATCTATAACTTTTCTCACAGGAAAGCTTCACAACACAGACAGCAAGAAGATTCAGTCTTCTTGTACTTAAGTCGGCAATCTGCCTTTTCTATGTAATTCCGATGCAATTTCAGTGTTTCATCGTCAATAAGATTGTCCAAGGGATACCGTAAACCTGATGTGAAGCATTGGAATCTGTAACTGGTCTCACTGGAAAGGCTCAAAACATAGAATGTAAGAAGAGTCAGTTTTCTTGTACTTAAGTAGGCAATGTGCCTTTTGTATTTAATTCCGATGCAATTTCTGTGTTTCATCGTCAATAAGATGGTCCGAGGGATACAGTAAGCCTGAAGTGAAGCATCGGAATCTAAAACTGGTGTCACAGGAAAGGTTCAAATCATAGGCAGTTTTCAGAGTCAGTCTTCTTGCACTTAAGTCTGCATTGTGCATTTTGTATTTAATTCCGATGCAATTTCAGTGTTTCATCGTCAATTTGAAGGTCCAAGGGATACAGTAAACATGAAGTGAAACATTGAAATCTATAACTGGTCTCAAAGGAGAGCTTCAAATCATAGAATTTAAGAAGAGTCAGTCTTCTTGTTCTTAAGTCGGCATTGTGCCTTATGTATTTAATACCGATGGAATTTCTGTGTTTCATCAGCAATAAGAAGGTCTAAGGGATACTGTAAACCTGAAGTGAAGCATCGGAATCTAAAACTGGTCTCACAGGAAAGCTTCACAACACAGACAGCAAGAAGATTCAGTCTTCTGGTACATATGTCGGCAATCTGCCTTTTCTACGTAATTCCGATGCAATTTCAGTGTTTCATCGTCAATATGAAGGTCCAAGGGATACAGTAAACTTGAAGAGAAGCATCGGAATCTAAAACTGGCCTCACAGGAAAGGTTCAAAAACATAGAAAGTAAGAAGAGTCTGCCTTCTTGTACTTATCGGCATTGTGCCTTTTGTTATTAATTTCGATGCAATTTCTGTGTTTCATCGTCAATAAGAAGGTCCAAGGGATACAGTAAATCGGCAGTGAAGCATCGGAATCTAAAACTGGTCTCACAGGAGAGGTTCAAATCATAGAATGTAGCAAGAGTCAGTCCTCTTGTACTTAAGTCGGCATTGTGCTTTTTATATTTAATTCCGATGCAATTTCTGCGTTTCATCGCCAATAAGAAGGTCCAAGAGATACAGTAAACCTGAAGCGAAGCATCGGAATCTAAAACTGGTCTCACAGGAAAGGCTAAAACATAGACAGTAAGAAGAGTCAGTCTACATGTTTTTAAGTCGACATTGCGCCTTTTGTATTTAATTCTGGGCAATTTCTGTGTTTCATCGTCAATAAGAAGGTCCAAGGGATACAGTAAACCTGAAGTGAATCATCGGAATCTAAAACTCGTCTCACAGGAAAGGTACAAAACATAGACAGTAAGAAGGGTCACTCTTCTTGTACCTAAGTCGGCATTTTGCCCTTTGTATTGAGTTTCGATGCAATTTCTGTGTTTAATCGGCAACAAGGAGGACCAAGGGATACAGTGAACCTGAAGTGAAGCATCGGAAACTAAAACTGGTCTCACAGGAATGGTTTCAAAACATAGACAGTAAGAAGAGTCAGTCTTCTTGTACTAAAGTCGGCATTGTGCCTTTTGTATTTAATTCCGAGGCAATATCTGTGTTTCATCGTCAATAATATGGTCCAAGGTATACAGAAATCCTGAGGTGAAGCATCGGAATCTAAAACTTGTCCAGACAGTAAGAAGAGTCAGTCATCTTGTACTTAAGTTGCATTGTGCCATTATTATTTATTTCCGACGCAATTTCTGTGTTTCATCGTCAATAAGAAGGTCCAAGGGATACAGTAAACCTGAAATGAACATCGAAATCTAAAAGTGGTCTCACAGGAAAGGTTCAAAACATAGACAGTAAGAAGAGTCAGTCTTCTTGTACTTAAGTCGGCATTGTGCATTTTGTATTTAAATCCGAAGCAATGTCTGTGTTTCATCGTCAATAATAAGGACCAAGGGATACAGGAAACCTGAAGTGAAGCATCGGAATCTAAAACTGGTCTCACAGGAAAGGTTCAAATATTAGAATGTAAGAAGAATCAGTCCTCTTGTACTTAAGTCGGCATTGTGCTTTTTTATATTATTCCGATGCTATTTCTGTGTTTCATCATCAATAGGAAGGTCCAAGGGATACAGTAAACCTGAAGTAAAGCATCGGAATCAAAAAGTGGTTTCATAGGAAAGGTTCAAATAATTGCATGTAAGAAGAGTCAGTCCTCTTCTACTTATGTTGGCATTGTAACTTTTGTATTTAATTCCGATGCAATTTCTGTGTTTCATCGACAATAAGAGGGTCCAAGGGATACAGTAGACCTGAAGTGAAACATCGGAATCTGAATCCGGTCTCACAGGAAAGGTTAAAACATAGACTGTAAGAAGAGTCAGTAACCACGTTTTTAATTCGACATTGCGCCCTTTGTATTTAAATCCGATGTAATATCTGTGTTTCATCGTCAATAAGAAGGTGTAAGGGATACAGTATACATGAAGTGAAGCATCGGAATCTATAACTGGTCTCACAAAAAAGGTTGAAAACATAGACAGTAAGAAGAGGCAGTCTTCTTATACTTAAGTCGGCATTGTGTCTTTTGTATTTTATTCCGATGCAATTTCTGTGCTTCATCGTCAATAAGAACGACCAAGGGATACAGTAAACCTTATGTGAAGCATCGGAAACTAAAACTATTCTCACAGGAAAGGTTCAAAACATAGACAGTAAGAAGAGTCAGTCTACATGTTTTTAAGTCGACATTGCGCTTTTTGTATTTAATTCCGATGCAATTTCTGTGTCTCATCGTCAATAAGAAGATCCAAGAGATACAGTAAACCTGAAGTAAAGCATCGGAATCTAAAACTGGTCTCACAGGAAAGGTTCAAAACATAGACAGACAGAAGAGTCAGTCCTCTTCTACTTATGTTGGCATTGTACCTTTTGTATTTAATTCCGATGCAATTTCTGTGGTTCACCATCAATAGGAGGGTCCAAGGGATACAGTAAACCTAAAGTGAAGCATCGGAATCTAAAACTGGTCTCACAGGAAAGGCTCAAATCGTAGAATGTAAGAAGAGTCAGTCTTGTTGTACTTATGTCGTCATTGTAACTTCTGTATTTAATTCCGATGCAATTTCTGTGTTTCATCGCCAATATGAACGTCCAAGGGATACAGTAAACCTGAAGTGAAGCATCGGAATCTAAAACTGGTCTCACAGGAATGGTTCAAATCATAGAATGTAAGAAGAGTCAGTCCTCTTCTACATATGTCGGCATTGCGCCTTTTGTATTTAATTCCAAAGCAATTTCTGTGATTCATCGTCAATAAGAAGGTCCAAGGGATACAGTAAACCTGAAGTGAAACATTGAAATCTATAACTGGTCTCACAGGAGAGGTTCAAATCATAGGCAGTAAGGAGAGTCAGTCTTCGTGCACTTAAGTCTGCATTGTGCCTTTTGTATTTAATTCCGTGGCAATTTCTGTGTTTGAAAGGCAATAAGAAGCTCCAAGGGATACAGTAAACCTGAAGTGAAGCATCGGAATCTAAAACTGGTCTCACAGGAAAGGGTTAAAACTTAGACAGTAAGAAGAGTCAGTCTTCTTGTACTTAAGTAGGCATTGGGCTTTTGATTTTAATTCAGATGCAATTTCTGTGTTTCATCGTCAGTAAGGAGGTCCAAGGGATACTGTAAACCTGAAGTGAAGCATCGGCATCTAAAACAGGTCCCACAGGAAAGATTCAAAACACAGACAGCAAGATGATTCAGTCTTCTTGTACTTAAGTCGGCAATCTGCCTTTTATATGTAATTCCGATGCAATTTCAGTGTTTCATCGTCAATAAGAAGGTCCAAGGGATACAGTAAACTTGACGTGTAGCATCGGAATCTGAAACTGGTCTCACAGGAAAGGTTCAAAACATAGAAAGTAATAATAGTCAGTCTTCTTCTACTTAATCGGCATTGTGCCCTTTTGTATTTAATTCCGATGCAATTTCTGTGTTTCATCGTCAATAAGAAGGTCCAAGGGATACAGTAAATCGGCAGTGAAGCATCGGAATCTAAAACTGGCCTCACAGGAGAGGTTAAATCATAGAATGAAGGAAGTGTCAGTCCTCTTGTACTTAAGTCGGCATTGTGCCTTTTGTATTTAATTCCGATCCAATTTCTGTGTTACATCGTCAATAAGAAGGTCCAAGAGATTCAGTAAACCTGAAGTGAAGCATCGGAATCTAAAACTGGTCTCACAGGAAAGGTTAAAACATAGGCAATAAGAAGAGTCAGTCTACATGTTTTTAAGTCGACATTGCGAATTTGTATTTAATTGCGATGCAATTTCTGTGTCTCATTGTCTATAAGATGGACCAAGGGATACAGTAAACCTGAAGTGAAGCATCGGAATCTATAACTGACTCACAAAAATGGTTGAAAACATAGACAGTAAGAAGAGGCAGTCTTCTTGTAGTTAAGTCGGCATTGTGACATTTGTATTTTATTCCGATGCAATTTCTGTGCTCCATCGTCAGTAAGAACGACCAAGGGATACAGTAAACCATAAGTGAAGCATCGGAATCTAAAACTAATCTCACAGCAAAGGTTCAAAACATAGACAGTAAGAATAGTCAGTCTTTTTGTACGTAAGTCGGCATTGTGCCTTTTGTATTTAATTCCGAAGCAATTTCTGTGTTTCATCGTCAATAATATGGTCCAAGGGATACAGAAGACCTGAAGTGAAGCATCGGAATCTAAAACTGGTCTCACAGGAAAGGTTCAAATCATAGCATGTAAGAAGAGTCAGTACTCTTCTACTTATGTTGGCATTGTACCTTTTGTATTTAATTCCGATGCAATTTCTGTGTTTCATCGTCAATAAGAGGGTCCAAGAGATACAGTAGACCTGAAGTGAAACATCGGAATCTGTATCCGGTCTCACAGGAAAGGTTCAAAACATAGACAGTAAGAATAGTCAGTCTTTTTGTACGTAAGTCGGCATTGTGCCTTTTGTATTTAATTCCGATGCAATTTCTATGTCTCATCGTCTATAAGATGGTCCAAGGGATACAGTAAACCTGAAGTGAAGCATCGGAATCTAAAACTGGTCTCACAGGAAAGGCTCAAATCGTAGAATGTAAGAAGAGTCAGTCTTCTTGTACTTATGTCGGCATTGTAACTTTTGTATTTAATTCCGATGCAATTTCTGTGTTTCATCGTCAATATGAAGGTCCAAGGGTTACAGTAAACCTGAAGTGAAGCATCGGAATCTAAAACTGGTCTCAAAGGAAAGGTTCAAACCATAGAAAGTAAGAAGAGTCAGACCTCAGCTCCTTATGTCGGCATTGTGCTTTTTGTATTTAACTCCGATGCTATTTCCGTGTTTCATCGTCAATAAGAAGGTCCAAGGGATACAGTAAACCTAAAGGGAAGCATCGGAATCAAAAACTGCTCTCACAGGAAAGGCTCAAATCATAGATTTTAGGATGAGTCAGCCTTCTTCTACTTAAGTCGGCATTGTGCCTTTTGTATTTAATTCCGATGCAATTTCTGTGTTTCATCGTCAATAATAAGATCCAAGGGATACAGTAAACTTGAAGTGAAGCATCGGGAATCTAAAACTGGCCTCACAGGAAGGGCTTAAATCGTAGAATGTAAGAAGAGTCAGTCTTCTTCTACATATGTCGGCATTGTAACTTTTGTTTCTAATTCCGATGCAAATTCTGTTTTTCATCGCTAATATGAAGGCCATTTTATAGACGATGAAACATAGAAATTGCATCGGAATTAAATACAAAAGGCACAATGCCGACTTACGTACAAAAAGACTGTATATTCTTATTGTCTATGTTTTGAACCTTTCCTGTGAGACCGGATACAGATTCCGATGTTTTACTTCAGGTCTACTGTATCCCTTGGACACTCTTATTGACGATGAAGCACAGAAATTGCATCGGAATTAAATACAAGCATCGGAATCTACAACTGTTCTCACAGGTAAGGTTCAAATCATAGAATGTAAGAAGGGTCAGTCCTCTTCTACTTACGTCGGCATTGTGCTTATTGTATTTTATTCCGATGCAATATCTGTGTTTCATCGTCAATAAGAAGGTCCACGGGATACAGTAAAACTGAAGTGAAACATTGGAATCCATAACGGGTCTCACAGGAAGTTTTCAAAACATGGACAGTAAGAAGAGTCAGTCTTCTTGTACTTACGTCGGCATTGTGCCTTTTGTATTTAATTCCGATGCAATTTCTGTGTTTCATCGTCAATAAGAAGGTGCAAGGGATACAGTAAACCTGAAGTGAAGCATCGGAATGTCAAACTGGTCTCACAGGAAAGGCTCAAAACATAGAGAGTAAGAAGAGTCAGTCTTCTTGTACTTAAATCGGCATTGTGATTTTTGTATAATATTCTGATGAAATTTCTGTGTTTCATCGTCTATAAGATGGTCCAAGGGATACAGTAAACCAGAAGTTAACCATCAGAATCTAAAACTGGTCTCACAGGAATGGCTCAAAACATAGAATGTAAAAAGAGTCAGTTTTCTTGTACTTAAGTAGCCAATGTGCCTTTTGTATTTAATTCCGACGCAATTTTTGTGTTTCATCGTCAATAAGAAAGTTCAAGGGACACAGTAAGCCTGAAGTGAAGCATCGGAATCTAAAACTGGTCTCACAGGAAAGGATCAAATCATAGGCAGTAGGCAGAGTCAGTCTTCTTGCACTTAAGTCTGCATTGTGCCTTTTGTATTTAATTCCGATGCAATCCAGTGTTTCAACGTCAGTTTGAAGGTCCAAGGGATACAGTAAACATGAAGTGAAACATTGAAATCTATTACTGGTCTCACAGGAGAGGTTCAAATCATAGAATTTAAGATGAGTCAGTGTTCTTGTACTTAAATCGGGATTGTGCCTTATGTATTTAATACCGATGGAATTTCTGTGTTTCATCATCAATAAGAAGGTCTAAGGGATACAGTAAACCTGAAGTGAAGCATCGGAATCAAAAACTGGTCTCAAAAGAAAGGTTCGTAACTTAGTTAGTGAGAAGAGTCAGTCTTCTTGTACTTAAGTCGGCATTGTGCTTTTTGTATTTAATTCAGATGCAATTTCTGTGTTTCATCGTCAGTAAGAAGGCCCAAGGGATACTGTAAACCTGAAGTGAAGCATCGGATTCTAAAACTGGTCTCACAGGAAAGCTTCACAACACAGACAGCAAGAAGATTCAGTCTTCTTGTACTTAAGTGGCAATCTGCCTTTTGTATGTAATTCCGATGCAATTTCAGTGTTTCATCGTCAATATGAAGGTCCAAGGGATACAGTAAACTTGAAGAGAAGCTTCGGAATCTAAAACTGGTCTCACAGGAAAGCTTCAAAACACAGACAGCAAGAAGATTCAGTCTTCTTGTACTTAAGTCGGCAATCTGCCTTTTCTATGTAATTCCGATGCAATTTCTGTGTTTCATCGTCAATAAGATGGTCCAAGGGATACAGTAAATCGGCAGTGAAGTTTCGGAATCTCAAACTGGTCTCACAGGAGAGGTTCAAATCAAAGAATGTAGCAAGAGTCAGTCCTCTGGTACTTAAGTCGGCATTGTGCCTTTTGTATTTAATTCCGATGCAATTTCTGCTTTTCATCGTCAATAAGAAGCTCCAAGAGATACAGTAAACCTGAAGTGAAGCATCGGAATCTAAAACTGGTCTCACAGGAAAGGCTAAAACATAGACAGTAAGAAGAGTCAGTCTACATGTTTTTAAGTCGACATTGCGCCTTTTGTATTTAATTCCGGGCAATTTCTGTGTTTCATCGTCAGTAAGAAGGTCCAAGGGATACAGTAAACCTGAAGTGAAGCATCGGAATCTAAAACTGGTCTCACAGGAAAGGTACGAAACATAGACAGTAAGAAGAGTCAGTCTTCTTGTACCTAAGTCGGCATTTGGCCCTTTGAATTGAGTTTCGATGCAATTTCTGTGTTTAATCGGCAACAAGGAGGACCATCTGCTACAGTGAACCTGAAGTGAAGCATCGGAACTAAAACTGGTCTCACAGGAAAGGTTCAAAACATAGACAGTAAGAAGAGTCAGTCTTCTTGTACTAAAGTCGGCATTGTGCCTTTTGTATTTAATTCCGAGGCAATTTCTGTGTTTCATCGTCAATAATATGGTCCAAGGGATATAGAAATCCTGAAGTGAAGCATCGGAATCTAAAACTGGTCCAGACAGCAAGAAGAGTCAGTCATCTTGTACTTAAGTTGCATTGTGCCTTTAGTATTTAATTCCGACGCAATTTCTGTGTTTCATCGTCAATAAGAACGTCCAAGGGATACAGTAAACCTGAAATGAACATCGAAATCTAAAAGTGGTCTCACAGGAAAGGTTCAAAACATAGACAGTAAGAAGAGTCAGTCTTCTTGTACTTAAGTCGGCATTGTGCATTTTTTATTAAAATCCGAAGCAATTTCTGTGTTTCATCGTCAATAATAAGGTCCAAGGGATACAGGAAACCTGAAGTGAAGCATCGGAATCTAAAACTAGTCTCACAGGAAAGGTTCAAATCTTAGAATGTAAGAAGAATCAGTCCTCTTGTACTTAAGTCGGCATTGTGCTTTTTTATTTTATTCCGATGCTATTTCTGTGTTTCATCATCAATAGGAAGGTCCAAGGGATACAGTAAACCTGAAGTAAAGCATCGGAATCAGAAAGGGGTTTCATAGGAAAGATTCAAATCATTGCATGTAAGAAGAGTCAGTCCTCTTCTACTTATGTTGGCATTGTAACTTTTGTATTTAATTCCGATGCAATTTCTGTGTTTCATCGTCAAAAAGATTGTCCAAGGGATACAGTTGACCTGAAGTGAAACATCGGAATCTGTATCCGATCTCACAGGAAAGGTTCAAAACATAGACAGTAAGAATAGTCAGTCTTTTTGTACGTAAGTCAGCATTGTGCCTTTTGTATTTAATACCGATGCAATTTCTGTGTTTCATCGTCAATAAGAAGGTCCAAGGGATACAGTAACTCCGAAGTCAAGCATCGGAATCCAAACCAGGTCCCACAGGAAAGGTTCAAATCATAGAATTTTGGAAGAGTCATTCCTCTTGTACTTACGTCGGCATTGTGCCTTTTGTTTTTAATTCGGTTGCAATTTCTGTGTTTCGTCGCCAATAAGAAGGTCCAAGGGATACAGTAAACCTGAAGTGAAGCATCGGAATCTAAAACTGGTTTCACAGGAAAGCTTCAAGACACAGACAGCAAGAAGATTCAGTCTTCTTGTACTTAAGTCGGCAATCTGACCTTTCTATGTAATTCCGATGCAATTTCTGTGTTTCATCGTCAATAAGATGGTCCAAGGGATACTGTAAACCTGATGTGAAGCAGCGGAATCTGTAACTGGTCTCACAGGAAATGCTCAAATCATAAAATGTAAGAAGAGTCAGTTTTCTTGTACTTAAGTAGGCATTGTGCCTTTTGTATTTAATTCCGATGCAATTTCTGTGTTCCATCATCAATAGGAATGTCTAAGGGATACAGTAAACCTGAAGTGAAGCATCGGAATCTAAAACTGGTCTCACAGGAAAGGTTCAAATCTTAGACTGTAAGAAGAGTCAGTCTTCTTGTACTTAAGTCGGCATTGTGCCTTTTGTATTTAATTCAGATGCAATTTCTGTGTTTCATCGTCAGTAAGAAGGTCCAAGGGATACTGTAAACCTGAAGTGAAGCATCGGAATCTAAAACTGGTCTCACCGGAAAGCTTCAAAACACAGACAGCAAGAAGATTCAGTCTTCTTGTACTTAAGTCGGCAATCTGCCTTTTCTATGTAATTCCGATGCAATTTCAGTGTTTCATAGTCAATAAGAAGGTCCAAGGGATACAATAAACTTGAAGTGAAGCATCGGAAACTATAACTGGTCTCAGAGGAAAGATTCAAAACATAGAAAGTAAGGAGAGTCAGTCTTCTTGTACATAATCGGCATTGTGCCTTTTGTATTTAATTCCGATTCAATTTCTGTGTTTCATCGTCAATAAGAAGGTCCAAGGGATACAGTAAATCGGCAGTGAAGCATCAAAATCTAAAACTGGTCTTACAGGAGAGGTTCAAATCATAGAATGTAGGAAGATTCAGTTCTCTTGTACTTAAGTCGGCATTGTGAATTTTGTATTTTATTCCGATGCAATTTCTGTGCTTCATCGTCAATAAGAACGACCAAGGGATACAGTAAACCTTAAGTGAAGCATCGGAATCTAAAACTGGTCTCACAGGAAAGGTTCAAATCATAGAATGTAAGAAGAGTCAGTCCTCTTCTACATACGTCGGCATTGTGCCTTTTGTATTTAATTCCGAAGCAATTTCTGTGATTCATCGTCAATAAGAAGGTCCAGGGGATACAGTAAACCTGAAGTGAAACATTGAAATCTATAACTGGTCTCACTGGAGAGGTTCAAATCAAAGGCAGTAAGGAGAGTCAGTCTTCTTGCACTTACGTCTGCATTGTGCCTTTTGTATTTAATTCCGTTGCAATTTCTGTGTTTCAAAGTGAATAAAAAGGTCCAAGGGATACAGTAAACCTGAAGTGAAGCATCGGAATCTAAAACTGGTCCCACAGGAAAGGTTTAAACTTAGACAGTAAGAAGAGTCAGTCATCTTGTACTTACGTAGGCATTGGGCCTTTTGATTTTAATTCAGATGCAATTTCCCTGTTTCATCGTCAGTAAGGAGGTCCAAGGGATACTGTAAACATGAAGTGAAGCATCGGAATCTAAAACAGGTCTCACAGGAAAGCTTCAAAACACAGACAGCAAGATGATTCAGTCTTCTTGTACTTAAGTCGGCAATCTGCCTTTTCTATGTAATTCCGATGCAATTTCAGTGTTTCATCCTTAATAAGAAGGTCCAAGGGACACAGTTAACTTGAAGTGTAGCATCGGAATCTAAAACAGGAAAGGTTCAAAACATAGAAAGTAATAATAGTCAGTCTTCTTGTACTTAATCGGCATTGTGCCCTTTTGTATTTAATTCCGATGCAATTTCTTTGTTTCATCGTCAATAAGAAGGTCCAAGGGATACTGTAAATCGGCAGTGAAGCATCGGAATCTAAAACAGGTTTCACAGGAGAGGTTCAAATCATAGAATGAAGGAAGAATCAGTCCTCTTGTAGTTAAGTCGGCATTGTGAATTTTGTATTTAATTCCGATCCAATTTCTGTGTTACATCGTCAATAAGAAGGTCCAAGAGATACAGTAAACCTGAAGTGAAGCATCGGAATCTAAAACTGGTCTCACAGGAAAGGTTAAAACATAGACAATAAGTAGAGTCAGTCTACATGTTTTTAAGTCGACATTGCGCCTTTTGTATTTAATTGCGATGCAATTTCTGTGTCTCAGCGTCTATAAGATGGACCAAGGGATACAGTAAACCTGAAGTGAAGCATCGGAATCTATAACTGACTCACAAAAATGGTTGAAAACATAGACAGTAAGAAGAGGCAGTCTTCTTGTAGTTAAGTCGGCATTGTGACATTTGTATTTAATTCCGATGCAATTTCTGTGTTTCATTGTCTATAAGATGGTCCAAGGGATACAGTAAACCTGAAGTGAAGCATCGGAATCTAAAACTGGTCTCTCAGGAAAGGCTCAAATCGTAGAATGTAAGAGGAGTCAGTCTTCTTGTACATATGTCAGCATTGTAAATTTTGTATTTAATTCCGATGCAATTTCTGTGTTTCATCGTCAATATGAAGGTCCAAGGGTTACAGTAAACCTGAAGTGAAGCATCGGAATCTAAAACTGGTCTCACAAGAAAGGTTCAACCCATAGAAAGTAAGAAGAGTCAGACCTCATCTCCTTAGGTCGGCATTGTGCTTTTTGTATTTAACTCCGATGCTATTTCTGTGTTTCGTCGTCAATAATAAGGTCCAAGGGAGACGGTAAACCTGAAGTGAAGCGTCGGAATCTAAAACTGGTCTCACAGGAAAGGTTCAAAACTTAGACAGTAAGAAGAGTCAGTCTTCTTGTACTTAAGTCGGCATTGTGCCTTTTGTATTTAATTCAGATGCAATTTCTGTGTTTCATCGTCAGTAAGAAGGTCGAAGGGATACTGTAAACCTCAAGTGAAGCATCGGAATCTAAAACTGGTCTCACAGGAAAGCTTCAAAACACAAACAGGAAGAAGATTCTGTCTTCTTGTACGTAAGTCTCCAATCTGCATTTTCTATGTAATTCCGATGCAATTTCTGTGTTTCATCGTCAATAAGAAGGTCCAAGGGATACAGTAAATCGGCAGTGAAGCATCGGAATCCAAAACTGGTCTCACAGGAGAGGTTCAAATCATAGAATATAGGAAGAGTCAGTTCTCTTGTACTTAAGTCGGCATTGTGCCTTTTGTATTTAATTCCGATGAAATTTCCGTGTTTCATCGTCAATAAGAAGGTCCAGGAGATACAGTAAACCTCAAGTGAAGCATCGGAATCTAAAACTGGCCTCACAGGAAAGGTTAAAACATAGACAGTAAGAAGGGTCAGTCTACATGTTTTTAAGACGACATTGCGCCTCTTGTATTTAATTCCGATGCAATTACTGTTTTTCATCGTCAATAAGAAGGTGCAAGGGATACAGAATACCTGAAGTGAAGCATCGGAATCTAAAACTGGTCTCACAGGAAAGTTTCACATCATAGACAGTAAGAAGAGTTAGTATTCTTGTACTTAAGTCGGCATTGCGCCTTTCGTATTTAATTCCGATGCAATTTCTGTGTTTCATCGTCAATAAGAAGGTCCAAGGGATGCAATAAACCAGAAGTGAAGCATCGGAATGTAAAACTGGTCTCACAGGAAAAGTTCAAATCTTGGAATGTAAGAAGAATCAGTCCTCTTGTACTTCAGTCGGCATTGTGATTTTTTATTTTATTCCGATGCAATTTCTGTGTTTCATCGTCAATAGGAACTTCCAAGGGATGCAGTAAACCCTAAGTAAAACATCGGAATCAAAAAGTGGTTTCACAGGAAAAGTTCAAATCATAGCATGTAAGAAGAGTTAGTCCTCTTCTACAATGTTGGCATTGTAACTTTTGTATTTAATCCCGATGCAATTTCTGTGTTTCATCGTCAATAAGAGGGTCCAAGGGATACAGTAGACCTGAAGTGAAACATCGGAATCTGTATCCGGTCTCACAGAAAAGGTTCAAAACATAGAATGTAAGAAGAGTCAGTTTTCTTGTACTTAAGTAGGCGATGTGCCTTTTGCATTTAATTCCTATGTAATTACTGTGTTTCAACGTCAATATGAAGGTCCATGGGATACAGTAAACTTGAAGTGAAGCATCTGAAACTAAAACTGGACTCACAGGAAAGGTTCAAATCATAGAATGTAAGAAGAGTCAGTCCTCTTCTACTTATGTCGGCATTGTGCCTTTTGTTTTTAATTCGGTTGCAACTTCTGTGTTTCGTCGTCAATAAGAAGGTTCAAGGGATACAGTAAACCTGAAGTGAAGCATCGGAATCTATAACTGGTCTCACAGGAAAGGTTCAAAACATAGACAGTAAGAAGAGTCAGTCATCCTGTACCTAAGTCGGCATTTTGCCCTTTGTATTGAGTTTCGATGCAATTTCTGTGTTTATTCGGCAACAAGGAGGAGCAGGGGATACAGTGAACCTGAAGTGAAGCATCGGAATCTAAAACTGGTCTCACAGGAAAGGTTCAAAACATAGACAGTAAGAAGAGTCAGTCTTCTTGTACTTAAGTCGGCATTGTGCCTTTTGTATTTAATTCCGATGCAATTTCTGTGTTTCATCGTCAATAAGAAGGTCCAAGGGATACCGTAAATCGGCAGTGAAGCATCAAAATCTAAAATTGGTCTCACAGGAGAGGTTCAAATCATAGAATGTAGGAAGAGTCAGTTCTCTTGTACTTAAGTCGGCATTGTGCCTTTTGTATTTAATTCCGATGCAATTTCTGTGTTTCATCGTCAATAAGAAGGTCCAAGAGATACAGTAAACCTGAAGTGAAGCATCGGAATCTAAAACTGGTCTCACAGAAAAGGTTAAAACATAGCCAGTAAGAAGAGTCAGTCTACATGTTTTTAATTCGACATTGCGCCTTTTGTATATAAATCCGATGCAATATCTGTGTTTCATCGTCAATAAGAAGGTGCAAGGGATACAGTATACCTGAAGTGAAGCATGGGAATCTATAACTGGTCTCACAAAAAAGGTCGAAAGCATTGACAGTAAGAAGAGGCAGTCTTTTTGTACTTAAGTCGGCATTGTGAATTTTGTATTTTACTCCGATGCAATTTCTGTGCTTCATCGTCAATAAGAACGACCAAGGGATACAGTAAACCTTAAGTGAAGCATCGGAATCTAAAACTAAACTTACAGGATAGGTTCAAAACATAGACAGTAAGAAGAGTCAGTCTACATGTATTTAAGTCGACATTGCGCCTTTTGTATTTAATTCCGATGCAATTTCCGTTTTTCATCGTCAATAAGAAGATCCAAGAGATACAGTAAACCTGAAGTGAAGCATCGGAATCTAAAACTGGTCTCACAGGAAAGGTTCAAAACATAGACAGTAAGAAGAGTCAGTCCTCTTCTACTTATGTTGGCATTGTACCTTTTGTATTTAATTCCGATGCAATTTCTGGGTTTCATCGACAATAAGAGGGTCCAAGGGATACAGTAGACCTGAAGTGAAACATCGGAATCTGTTTCCGGTCACACAGGAAACGTTCAAAGCATAGACTGTAAGTATAGTCAGTCTTATTGTACGTAAGTCGGCATTGTGCCTTTTGTATTTAATTCCGATGCAATTTCTGTGTTTCATCGTCAATAAGAGGGTCCAAGGGATACAGTAAATCTGAAGTGAAGCATCGGAACCTAAAACTGGTCTCACAGGAAAGGCTCAAATCGTAGAATGTAAGAAGAGTCAGTCTTGTTGTGCTTATGTCGTCATTGTAACTTCTGTATTTATTTCCGATGCAATTTATGTGTTTCATCGTCAATATGAACGTCCAAGGGATACAGTAAACCTGAAGTGAAGCATCGGAATCTAAAACTGGTCTCACAGGAAAGGTTCAAATCATGGAATGTAAGAAGAGTCAGTCCTCTTCTACATACGTCGGCATTGTGCCTTTTGTATTTAAGTCCGAAGCAATTTCTGTGATTCATCGTCAATAAGAAGGTCCAGGGGATACAGTAAACCTGAAGTGAAACATTGAAATCTATAACTGGTCTCACTGGAGAGGTTCAAATCAAAGGCAGTAAGGAGAGTCAGTCTTCTTGCACTTAAGTCTGCATTGTGCCTTTTGTATTTAATTCCGTTGCAATTTCTGTGTTTCAAAGTCAATAAAAAGGTCCAAGGGATACAGTAAACCTGAAGTGAAGCTTCGGAATCTAAAACTGGTCTCACAGGAAAGGTTTAAACTTAGACAGTAAGAAGAGTCAGTCATCTTGTACTTAAGTAGGCATTGGGCCTTTTGATTTTAATTCAGATGCAATTTCTGTGTTTCATCGTCAGTAAGGAGGTCCAAGGGATGCTGTAAACCTGAAGTGAAGCATCGGAATCTAAAACAGGTCTCACAGGAACGCTTCAAAACACAGACAGCAAGATGATTCAGTCTTCTTGTACTTAAGTCAGCAATCTGCCTTTTCTATGTAATTCCGATGCAATTTCAGTGTTTCATCGTCAATAAGAAGGTCCAAGGGACACAGTTAACTTGAAGTGTAGCATCGGAATCTAAAACTGGTCTCACAGGAAAGGTTCAAAACATAGAAAGTAATAATAGTCAGTCTTCTTGTACTTAATCGGCATTGTGCCCTTTTGTATTTAATTCCGATGCAATTTCTTTGTTTCATCGTCAATAAGAAGATCCAAGGGATACTGTAAATCGGCAGTGAAGCATCGGAATCTAAAACTGGTCTCACAGGAGAGGTTCAAATCATAGAATGAAGGAAGAATCAGTCCTCTTGTACTTAAGTCGGCATTGTGCCTTTTGTATTTAATTCCGATCCAATTTCTGTGTGACATCGTCAATAAGAAGGTCCAAGAGATACAGTAAACCTGAAGTGAAGCATCGGAATCTAAAACTGGTCTCACAGGAAAGGTTAAAACATAGACAATAAGTAGAGTCAGTCTACATGTTTTAGTCGACATTGCGCATTTTGTATTTAATTGCGATGCAATTTCTGTGTCTCAGCGTCTATAAGATGGACCAAGG
This sequence comes from Schistocerca americana, assembly GCF_021461395.2. Lineage (NCBI taxonomy): Eukaryota > Metazoa > Arthropoda > Insecta > Orthoptera > Acrididae > Schistocerca > Schistocerca americana. The sequence continues at coordinate 269,008 of NW_025725994.1, read as the reverse complement.
GATACAGTAAACCTGAAGTAAAGCATCGGAATCTATAACTGACTCACAAAAATGGTTGAAAACATAGACAGTAAGAAGAGGCAGTCTTCTTGTAATTAAGTCGGCATTGAGACTTCTGTATTTTATTCCGATGCAATTTCTGTGCTCAATCGTCAGTAAGAACGACCAAGGAATACAGTAAACCTCAAGTAAAGCATCGGAATCTAAAACTAATCTCACAGTAAAGGTTCAAATCATAGACCGTAAGAAGAGTCAGTCATCTTTGCTTAACTCGGCATTGTGCCTTTTTGTATTTATTTCCGATGCAATTTCTGTGTTTCATCGTCAGTAAGAAGGTCCAAGGGATACTGTAAACCTCAAGTGAAGCATCGGAATCTAAAACTGGTCTACGAGGAAAGCTTCAAAACACAAACAGGAAGAAGATTCTGTCTTCTTGAACTTAAGTCTCCAATCTGCATTTTCTATGTAATTCCGATGCAATTTCTGTGTTTCATCGTCAATAAGAAGGTCCAAGGGATACAGTAAATCGGCAGTGAAGCATCGGAATCCAAAACTTGTCTCACAGGAGAGGTTCAAATCATAGAATATAGGAAGAGTCAGTTCTCTTGTGCTTAAGTCGGCATTGTGCCTTTTGTATTTAATTCCGATGCAATTTCCGTGTTTCATCGTCAATAAGAAGGTCCAAGAGATACAGTAAACCTGAAGTGAAGCATCGGAATCTAAAACTGGTCTCACAGGAAAGGTTGAAACATAGACAGTAAGAAGAGTCAGTCTACATGCTTTTAAGACGACATTGCGCCTCTTGTATTTAATTCCGATGCAATTTCTGTGTTTCATCGTCAATAAGAAGGTGCAAGGGATACAGAATACCTGAAGTGAAGCATCGGAATCTAAAACTGGTCTCACAGGAAAGTTTCACATCATAGACAGTAAGAAGAGTTAGTATTCTTGTACTTAAGTCGGCATTGCGCCTTTTGTATTTGATTCCGATGCATTTTCTGTGTTTCATCGTCAATAAGGAGGTCCAAGGGATGCAATAAACCAGAAGTGAAGCATCGAAATGTGAAACTAGTCTCACAGGAAAGGTTCAAATCTTGGAATGTAAGAAGAATCAGTCCTCTTGTACTTAAGTCGGCATTGTGATTTTTTATTTTATTCCGATGCAATATCTGTGTTTCATCGTCAATAGGAAGGTCCAAGGGATGCAGTAAACCCTAAGTAAAACATCGGAATCAAAAAGTGGTTTCACAGGAAAAGTTCAAATCATAGCATGTAAGAAGAGTCAGTCCTCTTCTACAATGTTGGCATTGTAACTTTTGTATTTAATCCTGATGCAATTTCTGTGTTTCATCGTCAATAAGAGGGTCCAAGGGATACAGTAGACCTGAAGTGAAACATCGGAATCTGTATCCGGTCTCACAGGAAAGGTTCAAAACATAGAATGTAAGAAGAGTCAGTTTTCTTGTACTTAAGTAGGCGATGTGCCTTTTGCATTTGATTCCTATGTAATTACTGTGTTTCAACGTCAATATGAAGGTCCATGGGATACAGTAAACTTGAAGTGAAGCATCTGAAACTAAAACTGGACTCACAGGAAAGGTTCAAATCATAGAATGTAAGAAGAGTCAGTCCTCTTCTACTTATGTCGGCATTGTGCCTTTTGTTTTTAATTCGGTTGCAATTTCTGTGTTTCGTCGTCAATAAGAAGGTTCAAGGGATACAGTAAACCTGAAGTGAAGCATCGGAATCTATAACTGGTCTCACAGGAAAGGTTCAAAACATAGACAGTAAGAAGAGTCAGTCTTCATGTACTTAAGTCGGCATTGTGCCTTTTGTATTTAATTCCGATGCAATTTCTGTGTTTCATCGTCAATAAGATGGTCCAAGGGATACCGTAAACCTGATGTGAAGCATCGAAATCTGTAACTGGTCTCACAGGAAAGGCTCAAATCATAGAATGTAAGAAGTGTCAGTTTTCTTGTACTTAAGTAGGCATTGTGCCCTTTGTATTTAAATCCGGTGCAATTTCTGTGTATCATCGTCAATAAGAAGGTCCAAGGGATACAGTAAGCCTGAATTGCAGCATCGGATTCTAAAACTGGTCTCACAGGAAAGGTTCAAATCATAGGCAGTAGGAAGAGTCAGTCTTCTTGTACTTAAGTCGGCACTGTGCCTTTTGTATTTAATTCCGATGCAATTTCTGTGTTTCATCGTCAATTTGAAAGTCCAAGGGATACAGTAAACCTGGCATGAAGCATCGGAATCTAAAGCCGGACTCACAGGAAAGGTTCAAATCATAGACAGTAAGAAGTGTCTGTCTTCTTGTACTTAAGTCGGCATTGTGCCTTTTGTATTTAATTCAGATGCAATTTCTGTGTTTCATCGTCAGTAAGAAGATCCAAGGGATACAGTAAATCGGCAGTGAAGCATCGGAATCCAAAACTGGTCTCACAGGAGAGGTTCAAATCATAGAATATAGGAAGAGTCAGTTCTCTTGTACTTAAGTCGGCATTGTGCCTTTTGTATTTAGTTCCGATGCAATTTCCGTGTTTCATCGTCAATAAGAAGGTCCAAGAGATACAGTAAACCTGAAGTGAAGCATCGGAATCTAAAACTGGCCTCACAGGAAAGGTTAAAACATAGACAGCAAGAAGGGTCAGTCTACATGTTTTTAAGACGACATTGCGCCTCTTGTAGTTAATTCCGATGCAATTACTGTTTTTCATCGTCAATAAGAAGGTGCAAGGGATACAGAATACCTGAAGTGAAGCACCGGAATCTAAAACTGGTCTCACAGGAAAGTTTCACATCATAGACGGTAAGAAGAGTTAGTATTCTTGTACTTAAGTCGGCATTGCGCCTTTCGTATTTAATTCCGATGCAATTTCTGTGTTTCATCGTCAATAAGAAGGTCCAAGGGATGCAATAAACCAGAAGTGAAGCATCGGAATGTAAAACTGGTCTCACAGGAAAAGTTCAAATCTTGGAATGTAAAAAGAATCAGTCCTCTTGTACTTAAGTCGGCATTGTGATTTTTTATTTTATTCCGATGCAATTTCTGTGTTTCATCGTCAATAGGAAGATCCAAGGGATGCAGTAAACCCTAAGTAAAACATCGGAATCAAAAAGTGGTTTCACAGGAAAAGTTCAAATCATAGCATGTAAGAACAGTTAGTCCTCTTCTACAATGTTGGCATTGTAACTTTTGTATTTAATCCCGATGCAATTTCTGTGTTTCATCGTCAATAAGAGGGTCCAAGGGATACAGTAGACCTGAAGTGAAACATCGGAATCTGTATCCGGTCTCACAGAAAAGGTTCAAAACATAGAATGTAAGAAGAGTCAGTTTTCTTTTACTTAAGTAGGCGATGTGCCTTTTGCATTTAATTCCTATGTAATTACTGTGTTTCAACGTCAATATGAAGGTCCATGGGATACAGTAAACTTGAAGTGAAGCATCTGAAACTAAAACTGGACTCACAGGAAAGGTTCAAATCATAGAATGTAAGAAGAGTCAGTCCTCTTCTACTTATGTCGGCATTGTGCCTTTTGTTTTTAATTCGGTTGCAACTTCTGTGTTTCGTCGTCAATAAGAAGGTTCAAGGGATACAGTAAACCTGAAGTGAAGCATCGGAATCTATAACTGGTCTCACAGGAAAGGTTCAAAACATAGACAGTAAGAAGAGTCAGTCATCCTGTACCTAAGTCGGCATTTTGCCCTTTGTATTGAGTTTCGATGCAATTTCTGTGTTTATTCGGCAACAAGGAGGAGCAGGGGATACAGTGAACCTGAAGTGAAGCATCGGACTCTAAAACTGGTCTCACAGGAAAGGTTCAAAACATAGACAGTAAGAAGAGTCAGTCTTCTTGTACTTAAGTCGGCATTGTGCCTTTTGTATTTAATTCCGATGCAATTTCTGTGTTTCATCGTCAATAAGAAGGTCCAAGGGATACAGTAAATCGGCAGTGAAGCATCAAAATATAAAACTGGTCTCACAGGAGAGGTTCAAATCATAGAATGTAGGAAGAGTCAGTTCTTTTGTACTTAAGTCTGCATTGTGCCTTTTGTATTTAATTCCGATGCAATTTCTGTGTTTCATCGTCGATAAGAAGGTCCAAGAGATACAGTAAACCTGAAGTGAAGCATCGGAATCTAAAACTGGTCTCACAGGAAAGGTTCAAAACATAGACAGTAAGAAGAGTCAGTCCTCTTCTACTTATGTTGGCATTGTACCTTTTGTATTTAATTCCGATGCAATTTCTGGGTTTCATCGACAATAAGAGGGTCCAAGGGATACAGTAGACCTGAAGTGAAACATCGGAATCTGTTTCCGGTCACACAGGAAACGTTCAAAGCATAGACAGTAAGTATAGTCAGTCTTATTGTACGTAAGTCGTCATTGTGCCTTTTGTATTTAATTCCGATGCAATTTCTGTGTTTCATCGTCAATAAGAGGGTCCAAGGGATACAGTAAATCTGAAGTGAAGCATCGGAACCTAAAACTGGTCTCACAGGAAAGGCTCAAATCGTAGAATGTAAGAAGAGTCAGTCTTGTTGTGCTAATGTCGTCATTGTAACTTCTGTATTTATTTCCGATGCAATTTATGTGTTTCATCGTCAATATGAACGTCCAAGGGATACAGTAAACCTGAAGTGAAGCATCGGAATCTAAAACTGGTCTCACAGGAAAGGTTCAAATCATAGAATGTAAGAAGAGTCAGTCCTCTTCTACATACGTCGGCATTGTGCCTTTTGTATTTAATTCCGAAGCAATTTCTGTGATTCATCGTCAATAAGAAGGTCCAGGGGATACAGTAAACCTGAAGTGAAACATTGAAATCTATAACTGGTCTCACTGGAGAGGTTCAAATCAAAGGCAGTAAGGAGAGTCAGTCTTCTTGCACTTAAGTCTGCATTGTGCCTTTTGTATTTAATTCCGTTGCAATTTCTGTGTTTCAAAGTCAATAAAAAGGTCCAAGGGATACAGTAAACCTGAAGTGAAGCTTCGGAATCTAAAACTGGTCTCACAGGAAAGGTTTAAACTTAGACAGTAAGAAGAGTCAGTCATCTTGTACTTAAGTAGGCATTGGGCCTTTTGATTTTAATTCAGATGCAATTTCTGTGTTTCATCGTCAGTAAGGAGGTCCAAGGGATGCTGTAAACCTGAAGTGAAGCATCGGAATCTAAAACAGGTCTCACAGGAAAGCTTCAAAACACAGACAGCAAGATGATTCAGTCTTCTTGTACTTAAGTCAGCAATCTGCCTTTTCTATGTAATTCCGATGCCATTTCAGTGTTTCATCGTCAATAAGAAGGTCCAAGGGACACAGTTAACTTGAAGTGTAGCATCGGAATCTAAAACTGGTCTCACAGGAAAGGTTCAAAACATAGAAAGTAATAATAGTCAGTCTTCTTGTACTTAATCGGCATTGTGCCCTTTTGTATTTAATTCCGATGCAATTTCTTTGTTTCATCGTCAATAAGAAGGTCCAAGGGATACTGTAAATCGGCAGTGAAGCATCGGAATCTAAAACTGGTCTCACAGGAGAGGTTCAAATCATAGAATGAAGGAAGAATCAGTCCTCTTGTACTTAAGTCGGCATTGTGCCTTTTGTATTTAATTCCGATCCAATTTCTGTGTTACATCGTCAATAAGAAGGTCCAAGAGATACAGTAAACCTGAAGTGAAGCATCGGAATCTAAAACTGGTCTCACAGGAAAGGTTAAAATATAGACAATAAATAGAGTCAGTCTACATGTTTTAGTCGACATTGCGCATTTTGTATTTAATTGCGATGCAATTTCTGTGTCTCAGCGTCTATAAGATGGACCAAGGGATACAGTAAACCTGAAGTGAAGCATCGGAATCTATAACTGACTCACAAAAATGGTTGAAAACATAGACAGTAAGAAGAGGCAGTCTTCTTGTAATTAAGTCGGCATTGAGACTTCTGTATTTTATTCCGATGCAATTTCTGTGCTCAATCGTCAGTAAGAACGACCAAGGAATACAGTAAACCTTAAGTAAAGCATCGAATTCTAAAACTAATCTCACAGTAAAGGTTCAAATCATAGACCGTAAGAAGAGTCAGTCATCTTTGCTTAACTCGGCATTGTGCCTTTTTGTATTTATTTCCGATGCAATTTCTGTGTTTCATCGTCAGTAAGAAGGTCCAAGGAATACTGTAAACCTCAAGTGAAGCATCGGAATCTAAAACTGGTCTACCAGGAAAGCTTCAAAACGCAAACAGGAAGAAGATTCTGTCTTCTTGTACTTAAGTCTCCAATCAGCATTTTCTATGTAATTCCGATGCAATTTCTGTGTTTCATCGTCAATAAGAAGGTCCAAGAGATACAGTAAACCTGAAGTGAAGCATCGGAATCTAAAACTGGTCTCACAGGAAAGGTTAAAACATAGACAGTAAGAAGAGTCAGTCTACATGTTTTTAAGACGACATTGCGCCTCTTGTATTTAATTCCGATGCAATTTCTGTGTTTCATCGTCAATAAGAAGGTGCAAGGGATACAGAATACCTTAAGTGAAGCATCGGAATCTAAAACTGGTCTCACAGGAAAGTTTCACATCATAGACAGTAAGAAGAGTTAGTATTCTTGTACTTAAGTCGGCATTGCGCCTTTTGTATTTGATTCCGATGCATTTTCTGTGTTTCATCGTCAATAAGGAGGTCCAAGGGATGCAATAAACCAGAAGTGAAGCATTGAAATGTGAAACTGGTCTCACAGGAAAGGTTCAAATCTTGGAATGTATGAAGAATCAGTTCTCTTGTACTGAAGTCGGCATTGTGATTTTTTATTTTATTCCGATGCAATTTCTGTGTTTCGTCGTCAATAGGAAGGTCCAAGGGATGCAGTAAACCCTAAGTAAAACATCGGAATCAAAAAGTGGTTTCACAGGAAAAGTTCAAATCATAGCATGTAAGAAGAGTCAGTCCTCTTCTACAATGTTGGCACTGTAACTTTTGTATTTAATCCTGATGCAATTTCTGTGTTTCATCGTCAATAAGAGGGTCCAAGGGATACAGTAGACCTGAAGTGAAACATCGGAATCTGTATCCGGTCTCACAGGAAAGGTTCAAAACATAGAATGTAAGAAGAGTCAGTTTTCTTGTACTTAAGTAGGCGATGTGCCTTTTGCATTTGATTCCTATGTAATTACTGTGTTTCAACGTCAATATGAAGGTCCATGGGATACAGTAAACTTGAAGTGAAGCATCTGAAACTAAAACTGGACTCACAGGAAAGGTTCAAATCATAGAATGTAAGAAGAGTCAGTCCTCTTCTACTTATGTCGGCATTGTGCCTTTTGTTTTTAATTCGGTTGCAATTTCTGTGTTTCGTCGTCAATAAGAAGGTTCAAGGGATACAGTAAACCTGAAGTGAAGCATCGGAATCTATAACTGGTCTCACAGGAAAGGTTCAAAACATAGACAGTAAGAAGAGTCAGTCTTCATGTACTTAAGTCGGCATTGTGCCTTTTGTATTTAATTCCGATGCAATTTCTGTATTTCATCGTCAATAAGATGGTCCAAGGGATACCGTAAACCTGATGTGAAGCATCGGAATCTGTAACTGGTCTCACAGGAAAGGCTCAAATCATAGAATGTAAGAAGAGTCAGTTTTCTTGTACTTAAGTAGGCATTGTGCCCTTTGTATTTAATTCCGGTGCAATTTCTGTGTTTCATCGTCAATAAGAAGGTCCAAGGGATACAGTAAGCCTGAATTGCAGCATCGGATTCTAAAACTGGCCTCACAGGAAAGGTTCAAATCATAGGCAGTAAGAAGAGTCAGTCTTCTTGTACTTAAGTCGGCACTGTGCCTTTTGTATTTAATTCCGATGCAATTTCTGTGTTTCATCGTCAATTTGAAAGTCCAAGGGATACAGTAAACCTGGCATGAAGCATCGGAATCTAAAGCCGGACTTACAGGAAAGGTTCAAATCATAGACAGTAAGAAGTGTCTGTCTTCTTGTACTTAAGTCGGCATTGTGCCTTTTGTATTTAACTCAGATGCAATTTCTGTGTTTCATCGTCAGTAAGAAGGTCCAAGGAATACTGTAAACCTCAAGTGAAGCATCGGAATCTGAAACTGGCCTCACAGGAAAGCTTCAAAACACAGACAGCAAGAAGATTCTGTCTTCTTGTACTTAAGTCGGCAATCTTCCTTTTCTATGTAATTCCGATGCAATTTCAGTGTTTCATCGTCAATAAGAAGGTCCAAGAGATACAGTAAACTTGAAGTGAAGCATCGGAATCTAAAACTGGTCTCACAGGAAAGGTTCAAAGCATAGAAAGTAAGAAGAGTCAGTCATCTTGTACTTAATCGACATTGTGCCTTTTGTATTTAATTCCAATGCAATTTCTGTGTTTCATCGTCAATAAGAAGGTCCAAGGGATACAGTAAATCGGCAGTGAAGCATCGGAATCCAAAACTGGTATCACAGGAGAGGTTCAAATCATAGAATGTAGGAAGAGTCAGTCCTCTCGTACTTAAGTCGGCATTGTGCCTTTTGTATTTAATTCCGATGCAATTTCTGTGTTTCCTCGTCAATAAGAAGTCCAAGAGATACAGTAAACCTGAATTGAAGCATCGGAATCTAATACTGGTCTCACAGGAAAGGTTAAAAAATAGACAGTAAGAAGAGTCAGTCTACATGTTTTTAAGTCGACATGCGGCTTTTGTATTTATTTCCGATGCAATTTCTGTGTTTCATCGTCAATAAGAAAGTGCAAGGGATACAGTATACCTGAAGTGAAGCATCGGAATCTATAACTGGTCTCACAAAAAAGGTTTAAAACATAGACAGTAAGAAGAGGCAGTCTTTTTGTACTTAAGTAGGCATTGTGACTTTTGTTTTTTATTCCGATGCAATTTCTGTGCTTCATCGTCAATAAGAACGACCAAGGGATACAGTAAACCTTAAGTGAAGCATCGGAATCTAAAAGTAATCTCACAGGAAAGGTTCAAAACATAGACAGTAAGAAGAGTCAGTCTACATGTTGTTAAGTCGACATTGCGCCTTTTGCATTTAATTCCGATGCAATTTCTGTGTTTCATCGTAAATAAGAAGGTGCAAGGGATACAGTATGCCTGAAGTTAAGCATCGGAATCTAAAACTGGTCTCACAGGAAAGGTTCAAAGCATAGAGAGTAAGAAGAGTCAGTCATCTAGTACTTAAGTCGGTATTGTGCCTTTTGTATTTAATTCCGATGCAATTTCTGTGTTTCATCGTCAACTAGAGGGTCCAAGGGATACAGTAAACCTGAAGCGAAGCATCGGAATCTATAACTGGTCTCACAGGAAAGGTTCAAAACATAGACAGTAAGAAGAGTCAGTCTTCTTGTACCTAAGTCAGCATTTTGCCATTTGTATTGAGTTTCGATGCAATTTCTGTGTTTAATCGGCAACAAGGAGGACCAAGCGATACAGTGAACCTGAAGTGAAGCATTGGAATCTATAACTGGTCTCACAGGAAAATTTCAAAACATAGACAGTAAGAATAGTCAGTCTTTCTGTACGTATGTCGTCATTGTGTCTTTTGTATTTAATTCCGATGCTACTTCTGTGTTTCATCGTCAATAAGAAGGTCCTAGGGATGCAGTAAACCTGAAGGGAAGCATCGGAATCAAAAACTGCTCTCACAGGGAAGGCTCAAATCATAGATTGTAAGAAAAGTCAGCCTTCTTGTACTTAAGTTGGCATAGTGCCTTTTTTATTTAATTCCGATGCAATTTCTGTGTTTCATCGTCAACTAGAGGGTCCAAGGGATACAGTAAACCTGAAGCGAAGCATCGGAATCTATAACTGGTCTCACAGGAAAGGTTCGAAACATAGACTGACAGAAGAGTGAGTCTTCTTGTACTTAAGCCGGCATTGTTCCTCTTGTACTTATATCCGATGCCATTTCTGTGTTTCATCGTCAGTAAGAAGGTCCAAGGATACAGTAACTCCGAAGTGAAGCATCTGAATCTGAAACTGGTTTCACAGGAAAGGTTAAAATCATAGAATGTCGGAAGAGTCAGTCCTCATGTACTTAAGTCGGCATTGTGCCTTTTGTATTTCATTCCGATGCAATTTCTTAGTTTCATCGTCAATATGAAGGTCCAAGGGATACAGTAAACCTGAAGTGAAGCATCGGAAACTACAACTGGTCTCACAGGAAAGGTTCAAATCATAGAATGTTAGAAGAGTCAGTCCTCTTCAACTTATGTCGGCATTATGCCTTTTGTTTTTAATTCGGTTGCAATTTCTGTGTTTCAACGTCAATAAGAAGGTCCAAGGGATACAATAAACTTGAAGTGAAGCATCGGAATCTAAAACTGGTCTCACAGGAAAAGTTCCAAACATAGACAGTAAGGAGAGTCAGTCTTCTTGTACTTAAGTCGTCATTGTGGCTTTTGTTTTTAAATCCGATGCAATTTCTGTGTCTCACCGTCAATAAGAAGGTCCAAGGAATACCGTAAACCTGATGTGAAGCATCGGAATCTAAAACTGGTCTCACAGGAAAGGCTCAAATCATAGAATGTAAGAAGAGTTAGTCTTCTTTTACTTAAGTCTGCATTGTGCCTTTTGTATTTAATTCCGATGCAATTTCTGATTTTCATCGTCAGTTAGAAGGACCAAGGGATACAGTAAACCTGAGGTTAAACATTGGAATCTATAACTGGTCCCACAGGAGAGGTTCAAATCATAGACAGTAAGAAGAGTCAGCCTTCTTGTACTTAAGTCGTCATTGTGCCTTATGTATTTAATTCCGATGCAATTTCTGTGTTTCATCTTCAATAAGACGGTCTAAGGGATACAGTAAACCTGAAGTGAAGCATCGGAATCTAAAACTGGTCTCACAGGAATGTTTCACATCATAGAGAGTTAGAAGAGTTAGTATTCTTGTCTTAAGGCGGCATTGTGCCTTTTGTATCTAATTCCGATGCAATTTCTGTGTTTCATCGACAATAAGTAGGTCCAAGGGATGCAATAAACCAGAAGTAAAGCATCGGAATGTAAAACTGGTCTCACAGGAAAGGCTCATATCATAGAATGTAAGAAGAGTCAGACTTCTTGTACTTACGTCGGCATTGTGCCTTTTGTATTTAATTCCAATGCAATTTCTGTGTTTCATCGTCAATAAGAAGGTGCAAGGGATACAGTATACCTGAAGTGAAGCATTGGAATCTAAAACTAGTCTCACAGGAAAGGTTCAAATCATAGACAGTAAGAAGAGTCAGTCTTCTTGTATTAAAGTCTGCATTGTGCCTTTTGTATTTAATTTCGATGCAATTTCTGTGTTTTATCGTCAATTTGAAAGTCCAAGGGATACAGTAAACCTGAAGTGAAGCATCGGAATCTAAAACTGGTCTCACAGGAAATGTTTAAATCATAGTATGTAAGAAGTGTCAGCCCTCTTCTACTTATTTCGGCATTGTGCCTTTTGTCTTTAATTCCGATGCAATTTCTTTTTTCATCGTCTATTACAAGGTCCAAGTGATACAGTAAACCTGAAGTGAAACATTGGAATCTATAAGTGGTCTCACAGGAGAGGTTCAAATCATAGACAGTAAGAAGAGTCAGCCTTCCTGTACTTAAGTCAGCATTGTGCCTTTTGTATTTAATTCCAATGCGATTTCTGTGTTTCATCATCAATAAGAAGGCGCAAGGGGTACAGTATACCTGAAGTGAAGCATCGGAATCTATAACTGGTCTCACAAGGAAGGTTGAAAACATAGACAGTAAGAAGAGTCAGCCTTCTTGTACTTAAGTCGTCATTGTGCCTTATGTATTTAATTCCGATGCAATTTCTGTGTTTCATCTTCAATAAGACGGTCTAAGGGATACAGTAAACCTGAAGTGAAGCATCGGAATCTAAACCTGGTCTCACAGGAATGTTTCACATCATAGAGAGTTAGAAGAGTTAGTATTCTTGTCTTAAGGCGGCATTGTGCCTTTTGTATCTAATTCCGATGCAATTTCTGTGTTTCATCGACAATAAGTAGGTCCAAGGGATGCAATAAACCAGAAGTAAAGCATCGGAATGTAAAACTGGTCTCACAGGAAAGGCTCATATCATAGAATGTAAGAAGAGTCAGACTTCTTGTACTTACGTCGGCATTGTGCCTTTTGTATTTAATTCCAATGCAATTTCTGTGTTTCATCGTCAATAAGAAGGTGCAAGGGATACAGTATACCTGAAGTGAAGCATTGGAATCTAAAACTAGTCTCACAGGAAAGGTTCAAATCATAGACAGTAAGAAGAGTCAGTCTTCTTGTATTTAAGTCTGCATTGTGCCTTTTGTATTTAATTTCGATGCAATTTCTGTGTTTTATCGTCAATTTGAAAGTCCAAGGGATACAGTAAACCTGAAGTGAAGCATCGGAATCTAAAACTGGTCTCACAGGAAATGTTTAAATCATAGTATGTAAGAAGTGTCAGCCCTCTTCTACTTATTTCGGCATTGTGCCTTTTGTCTTTAATTCCGATGCAATTTCTTTTTTCATCGTCTATTACAAGGTCCAAGTGATACAGTAAACCTGAAGTGAAACATTGGAATCTATAAGTGGTCTCACAGGAGAGGTTCAAATCATAGACAGTAAGAAGAGTCAGCCTTCCTGTACTTAAGTCAGCATTGTGCCTTTTGTATTTAATTCCAATGCGATTTCTGTGTTTCATCATCAATAAGAAGGCGCAAGGGATACAGTATACCTGAAGTGAAGCATCGGAATCTATAACTGGTCTCACAAGGAAGGTTGAAAACATAGACAGTAAGAAGAGTCAGCCTTCTTGTACTTAAGTCGTCATTGTGCCTTATGTATTTAATTCCGATGCTATTTCTGTGTTTTATCGTCAATAAGAAGATCCAAGGCATACAGTAATCCTGAAGTGAAGCATAGGAGTCTAAAACTGGTCTCTCAGGATAGGTTCAAAACATAGTCAGTAAGAAGAGTCAGTCCTCTTGAACTTAAGTCGGCATTGTGCATTTGTATTTAATTCAGATGCAATTTCTGTGTTTCATCGTCAATAAGAAGGTCCAAGGGATACAGTAAACCTGAAGTGAGGCATCGGAATCTTAAACTGGTCTCACAGGAGAGGATCAAAGCATAGACAGTAAGAAGAGTCAGTCTTCTTGTACTTAAGTCGGCATTGTGCCTTTCGAATTTAATTTGGAAGCAATTTCTGTGTTTCTTCGTCAATAATAAGGACCAATGGATACAGAAAACCTGAAGTGAACCATCGGAATCTGAAACTGGTCTCATAGGAAGGGCTCAAACCACAGGCAGTAAAAAGAGTCAGACTTCTTGTACTTAAGTTGCATTGTGCCTTTTGTATTTAATTCTGACGCAATTTCTGTGTTTCATCATCAATAAGAAGGTCCAAGGGATACAGGAAACCTGAAATGAACATCTAAATCTAAAACTGGTCTCACAGGAAAGGTTCAAAACATAGACAGTTAGAAGAGTCACTCATCTTGTATTGAAGTCGGCATTGTGCATTTTGTATTTAATTCCGATGCAATTTCTGTCTTTCATCGTCAAAAAGAAGGTCCCAGGGATACAGTAAACCTGAAGTTATGCATCGGAATCTAAAACTGGTCTCACAGGAAAGGTTCAAGTCATAGACACTAAGAAGAGTCAGTCATCTATTACTTAAGTCGGCATTGTGCCTTTTGTATTTAATTCCGATGCAATTTCTGTGTTTCATCGTCAAACAGAGGGTCCAAGGGATACAATAAACCTGAAGTGAAGCATCGGAATCTATAACTGATCCCACAGGAAAGGTTCAAAACATTGACTGTAAGAAGAGTGAGTCTTCTTGTACTTAAGTCGGCATTGTTCCTCTTGTACTTATATCCGATGCCATTTCTGTGTTTCATCGTCAGTAACAAGGTCCTAGGGATACACTAACTCTGAAGTGAAGCATCGGAATCTGAAACTGGTCTCACAGGAAAGGTTAAAATCATAGAATGTCGGAAGAGTCAGTCCTCATGTACTTATGTCGGCATTGTGCCTTTTGTATTTCATTCTCAAGCAATGTCTGTGTTTCATCGTCAATATGAAGGTCCAAGGGATACAGTTAACCGGAAGTGAAGCATCGGAAACTAAAACTGGTCTCACAGGAAAGGTTCAAATCATAGAATGTAAGAAGAGTCAGTCCTCTTCAACTTATGTCGGCATTGTTCCTTTTGTTTTTAATTCGGTTGCAATTTCTGTGTTTCAACGTCAAGAAGAAGGTCCAAAGTATGCAGTAAACCTGAAGTGAAGCATCGGAATCGAAAACTTGTCTCTCAGGAAAGGTTCAAATCATAGACAGTAAGAAGAGTCAGTCTTCTTGTACTTAAGTCGTCATTGTGGCTTTCGTTTTTAAATCCGATGCAGTTTCTGTGTCTCACCGTCAATAAGAAGGTCCAAGGAATACCGTAAACCTGATGTGAAGCATCGGAATCTAAAACTGGTCTCACAGGAAAGGCTCAAATCATAGAATGTAAGAAGAGTTAGTCTTCTTGTACTTAAGTCTGCATCGTTCCTTTTGTATTTAATTCCGATGCAATTTCTGTTTTTCATCGTCAGTTAGAAGGACCAAGGGATACAGTAAACCTGAAGTTAAACAATGGAATCTATAACTGGTCCCACAGGAGAGGTTCAAATCATAGACAGTAAGAAGAGTCAGCCTTCTTGTACGTAAGTCGGCATTGTGCCTTATGTATTTAATTCCGATGCAATTTCTGTGTTTCATCGTCAATAAGAAGGTCTAAGGGATTCAGTAAACCTGAAGTAAAGCATCGGAATCTAAAACTGGTCTCACAGGAAAGGTTCAAATCGTAGACAGTGAGAAGAGTCAATCTTCTTGTACTTAAGTCGGCATTGTGCCTTTTGTATTTAATTCAGATGCAATTTCTGAGTATCATCGTCAGTAAGAAGGTCCAAGGGATACTGTAAACCTGAAGTGAAGCATCGAAATCTAAAACTGGTCTCACAGGAAAGTTTCAAATCATAGACAGTAAGAAGAGTTAGTATTCTTGTACTTAAGTCGGCATTGTGCCTTTTGTATTTAATTCCGATGCAATTTCTGTTTTTCATCGTCAATAAGAAGGTCCAAGGCATGCAGTAAACCAGAAGTGAAGCATCCGAATGTAAAACTGGTCTCACAGGAAAGGCACAAATCATTGAATGTAAGAAGAATCAGACTTGCTGTACTTAATTCGGCATTGGGCCTTTTATATTTAATTCCAATGCAATTTCTGTGTTTCATCGTCAATAAGAAGGTGCAAGTGGTACATTATACCTGAAGTGAAGCATCGGAACCTATTACTGGTTTTACAAAAAAGATTGAAAACATAGACAGTAAGAAGAGGCAGTCTTCTTGTACTTAAGTCGGCATTGTGCCTTTTGTATTTTATTCTGACGCAATTTCTGTGCTTCATCGTCACAATAAACGACCAAGGGATACAGTAAACCTGAAATGAAGAATCGGAATCTAAAACTTATCTCACAGGAAAGGTTCAAAACATAGACGGTAAGAAGAGCCAGTCCTCTTGTGCTTAGGTCGGCATTGTGCCTTTTTGTATTTATTTGCGATGCAATTTCTGTGCTTCATCGTCAATCAGAAGGTCCAAGGGATACAGTAAACCTGAACTGAAGCATCGGAATCTAAAACTGGTCTCACAGGAAAGGTGCAAAACATAGACAGCAAGAAGAGTCAGTCTTTTTGTATCTAAGTCGACATTGTGCCTTTTGTATTTAATTCCGATGGAATTTCTGTGTTTCATCGTCAATAAGAAAGTCGAAGGGATACTGTAAACCTGAAGTGAAACATCGGAATCTCAAACTTGTCTCACAGGAAAGGCTCTAGTCATAGTATGTAAAATTAGTCAGTCTTCTTGTACTGAAGTCGGCATTGTGCATTTTGTATTTAATTCCGATGCAATTTCTGTGTTTCATCGTCAATAAGATGGTCCATGGGATACAGTAAACCTGAAGTGAAGCATCGGAATCCAAAATTGGTCTCACAGGAAAGGTTCAAAACATAGACAGTAAGAAGAGTCAGTCTTCTTGTACTTAAGTCGGCATTGTGACTCTTGTATTTCATTCTGATGCAATTTCTGTGTTTCATCGTCAATAGGAATGTCCAAGGTATACAGTAAACCTAAAGTTAAGCATCGGAATCTAAAACTGGTCTCACAGGAAAGGTTCAAAACACAGACAGTAAGAAGAGTCAGTCTTCTTGTACTTAAGTCGGTATTGTGCCTTTTGTAATTAATTCCGATTCAATTTCTGTATTTCGTCGTCAATCAGAAGGTCCAAGGAATACAGCAAACATAAAATGAGCATTGGAATCTAAAACTGGTCTCCTGAGAAGGTTCAAAGCATAGACAGTAAGAAGAGTCAATCATCTAGTACTTAAGTCGGCATTGTGCATTTTGTATTTAATTGCGATGCAATTTCTGTGTTTCATCGTCAATATGTAGGTCCAAGGTATACAGTAAACCTGAAGTGAAGCATCGGAAACTAAAACTGGTCTCACAGGAAAGGTTCAAAGCACAGACAGTAAGAAGAATCAGTCTTCTTGTACTTAAGTCGGCATTGTTCCTCTTGTATTTAATTCCGATGCAATTTCTGTGTTTCATCGTCAGTAAGAAAGTCCAAGGGATACAGTAACTCAAAAGTGAAGCATTGGAATCTAAAACTGGTCTCACAGGAAAGGTTCAGATCGTAAAATGTCGGAAGAGTCAGTCCTCTTGTACTTTAGTCGGCATTGTGCCTTTTGTATTTAATTCCGATGCAAAACCTGTGTTTCATTGTCAATAAGAACGCCCTAGGGATAGAGTAAACCTCAAGGGAAGCATCGGAATCAAAAACTGCTCTCACTGGGAAGGCTCAAATCATAGATTGTAAGAAGAGTCAGCCTTCTTGTACTTAAGTCGGCACTGTGCCTTTTGTATTTAATTCCGATGCAATTTCTGTGTTTCATCGTCAATGTGAAAGTCCAAGGGATACAGTAAACCTGGCATGAAGCATCGGAATCTAAAGCCGGACTCACAGGAAAGGTTCAAATCATAGAATGTAAGAAGAGTCAATCCTCTTCTACTTATGTCGGCACTGAGACTTTTGTTTTAAAGTTGGTTGCAATTTCTGTGTTTCATCGTCAATAAGAAGGTCCAAGGGATACAGTAAACCTGAAGTGAAGCATCGGAATCTATAACTGGCCTCACAGGAAAGATTCAAAACATAGACAATAAGAAGAGTCAGTCTTCTTGGACTTAAGTCGGCATTGTGCCTTTTGTTTTTAATTCCGATGCAATTTCTGTGTTACATCGTCAATAAGAAGGTCCAAGGGATACAGTAAACCTGAAGTGAAGCATCGGAATCTAAAGCTGGACTCACAGGAAAGGTTCAAATTATAGAATGTAAGAAATGTCAGTCCACTTCTACTTATGTCGGCATTGTGCCTTTTGTATTTAATTCCAATGCAATTTCTGAGTTTCATCGTCAATACGAAGGTCCAAGGGATACAGTAAACCTGAAGTGAAGCAACGGCATCTAAAACTGGTCTCACAGGAAAGTTTCAAATTATAGACAGTAAGAAGAGTCAGTCTTCGAGTACTTAAATCGGCATTTTGCCCTTGGCATTGAATTTCGATGCAATTTCTGTCTTTAATCGGCAAAAGGGAGGACCAAGGGATACAGTGAACCTGAAGTGAAGCTTCGGAATCTAAAACTGGTCCCACAGGAAAGGCTCAAATCATAGAATGTAAGAAGAGTCAGTCTTCTTGTACTTAAGTCGGCATTGTGCCTTTTGTATTTAATTCCGATGCAATTTCTGTGTTTCATTGTCAATAAGAAGGTCCAAGGGATTCCGTGAACCTGAAGTGAATCATCGGAATCTTAATCTGGTCTCACAGGAAAGGCTCAAATCATTGAATGTAAGAAGAGTCATTCCTCTTGTACTTAAGTAGGCATTGTGCCTTTTGTATTTAATTCCGATGCAATTTCTGTTTTTCATCGTCAGTTAGAAGGACCAAGGGATACAGTAAACCTGAAGTTAAACATTGGAATCTATAACTGGTCCCACAGGAGAGGTTCAAATCATAGACAGTAAGAAGAGTCAGCCTTCTTGTACTTAAGTCGGCATTGTGCCTTATGTATTTAATTCCGATACAATTTCTGTGTTTCATCGTCAATAAGAAGGTCTAAGGGATTCAGTAAACCTGAAGTGAAGCATCGGAATCTAAAACCGGTCTCACAGGAAAGGTTCAAATCGTGGACAGTGAGAAGAGTCAATCTTCTTGTACTTAAGTCGGCATTGTGCCTTTTGTATTTAATTCAGATGCAATTTCTGTGTATCATCGTCAGTAAGAAGGTCCAAGGGATACTGTAAACCTGAAGTGAAGCATCGGAATCTAAATCTGGTCTCACAGGAAAGTTTCAAATCATAGACAGTAAGAAGAGTTAGTATTCTTGTACTTAAGTCGGCATTGTGCCTTTTGTATTTAATTCCGATGCAATTTCTGTTTTTCATCGTCAATAAGAAGGTCCAAGGCATGCAGCAAACCAGAAGTGAAGCATGCGAATGTAAAACTGGTCTCACAGGAAAGTCACAAATCATTGAATGTAAGAAGAATCAGACTTGCTGTACTTAAGTCGGCATTGGGCCTTTTATCTTTAATTCCAATGCAATTTCTGTGTTTCATCGTCAATAAGAAGGTGCAAGTGGTACATTATACCTGAAGTGAAGCATCGGAACCTATTACTGGTTTTACAAAAAAGATTGAAAACATAGACAGTAAGAAGAGGCGGTCTTCTTGTACTGAAGTCGGCATTGTGCCTTTTGCATTTTATTCTGACGCAATTTCTGTGCTTCATCGTCACTAAGAACGACCAAGGGATACAGTAAACCTGAAATGAAGAATCGGAATCTAAAACGTATCTCACAGGAAAGGTTCAAAACATAGACGGTAAGAAGAGCCAGTCCTCTTGTGCTTAAGTCGGCATTGTGCCTTTTTGTATTTATTTGCGATGCAATTTCTGTGCTTCATCGTCAATCAGAAGGTCCAAGGGATACAGTAATCCTGAACTGAAGCATCGGAATCTAAAACTGGTCTCACAGGAAAGGCTCAAATCATTGAATGTAAGAAGTGTCAGTCTTCTTGTACTTAAGTCGGTATTGTGCCTTTTGTAATTAATTCCGATTCAATTTCTGTATTTCGTCGTCAATCAGAAGGTCCAAGGCATACAGCAAACATAAAATGAGCATTGGAATCTAAAACTGGTCTCCTGAGAAGGTTCAAAGCATAGACAGTAAGAAGAGTCAATCATCTAGTACTTAAGTCGGCATTGTGCCTTTTGTATTTAATTCCGATGCAATTTCTGTGTTTCATCGTCAATTTGAAAGTCCAAGGTATACAGTAAACCTGACATGAAGCATCGGAATCTAAAGTCGGACTCACAGGAAAGGTTCAAATCATAGAATGTAAGAAGAGTCAATCCTCTTCTACTTATGTCGGCACTGAGACTTTTGTTTTAAAGTTGGTTGTAATTTCTGTGTTTCATCGTCAATAAGAAGGTCCAAGGGATACAGTAAACCTGAAGTGAAGCATCGGAATCTATAACTGGCCTCACAGGAAAGATTCAAAACATAGACAATAAGAAGAGTCAGTCTTCTTGGACTTAAGTCGGCATTGTGCCTTTTGTTTTTAATTCCGATGCAATTTCTGTGTTACATCGTCAATAAGAAGGTCCAAGGGATACAGTAATCCTGAAGTGAAGCATCGGAATCTAAAGCTGGACTCACAGGAAAGGTTCAAATTATAGAATGTAAGAAATGTCAGTCCACTTCTACTTATGTCGGCATTGTGCCTTTTGTATTTAATTCCAATGCAATTTCTGAGTTTCATCGTCAATAAGAAGGTCCAAATGATACAGTAAACCTGAAGTGAAGAATCGGAATCTAAAACTTGTCTCACAGGAAAGCCTCAAAGCACAGACAGGAAGAAGATTCAGTCTTCTTGTACTTAATTCGGCATTCTGCCTTTTGTATGTCCAAGGGATTCCGTGAACCTGAAGTGAATCATCGGAATCTAAATCTGGTCTCACAGGAAAGGCTCAAAACATTGAATGTAAGAAGAGTCAGTCCTCTTGTACTTAAGTAGGCATTGTGCCTTTTGTATTTAATTCCGATGCAATTTCTGTGTTTCATCGTCAATAAGAAGGTCCAAGGGATACAGTATACCTGAAGTGGAGCAACGGCATCTAAAACTGGTCTCACAGGAAAGGTTCAAATTATAGACAGTAAGAAGAGTCAGTCTTCGAGTACTTAAGTCGGCATTTTGCCCTTTGCATTGAATTTCGATGCAATTTCAGTCTTTAATCGGCAAAAGGGAGGACCAAGGGATACAGTGAACCTGAAGTGAAGCTTCGGAATTTAAAACTGGTCCCACAGGAAAGGCTCAAATCATAGAATGTAAGAAAAGTCAGTCTTCTTGTACTTAGGTCGGCATTGTGCCTTTTGTATTTAATTTCGATGCAATTTCTGTGTTTCATTGTCAATAAGAAGGTCCAAGGGATTCCGTGAACCTGAAGTGAATCATCGGAATCTAAATCTCGTCTCACAGGAAAGGCTCAAATCATTGAAAGTAAGAAGAGTCATTCCTCTTGTACTTAAGTAGGCATTGTGCCTTTTGTATTTAATTCCGATGCAATTTCTGTCTTTCGTCGTCAATAAGAAGGTCCAAGGGTACAATAACCTGAAGTGAAGCATCGGAAACTAAAACCGGTCACACAGGAAAGGTTCAAAACATAGACAGTACGAAGAGTCAGTCTTCTTGTACCTAAGTCGGCATTGTGCGTTTTGTATTTATTTCCGAAGCAATTTCTGTGTTACATCGTCAATAAGAAGGTCCAAGGGATACGGTAAACCTGAAGTGAAGCATCTGAATCTAAAACTGGTCTCATAGGAAAGGTTCAAAACATAGACTGACTCTTGTTTCTGTCTATGTATTGAACCTTTCCTGTGAGAGCAGTTTTAGATTCCGATGCTTCACTTCAGGTTTACTGTATCGCTTGGACCTTCTTATTGACGATGAAACGCAGAAATTGCATCAGAATTAAATACAAAAGGCACATTGCCGACTTAAGTACAAGAAGACTGACTCTTCTTACTGTCTATGATTTGAACCATTCCTGTGAGACCAGTTTTAGATTCCGACGCTTCACTTCAGGTTTACTGTCTCCCTTGGACCTTCTTATTGACGATGAAACACAGAAATCGCATCGGTATTGAATACAAAATGCACAATGCCGATCTAAGTACAAGAAGACTGAGTCTCCTTATTGTCTATGTTTTGAACCTTACCTGTGAGACCAGTTATAGATTCCGATGCTTCACTTCAGGTTTACTGTATCCCTTGGACCTTCTTATTGACTTTGAAACACGGAAATTGCATCGGAATTAAATACAATAGGCACCATGCCGTCTTAACTACAAGATAGCTGACTCTTCTTACTGTCTGTGTTTTGAACCTTTCCTGTGGGACCAGTTCTTGATTCTGATGCTTCACTTCAGGTTTACTGTATCCCTTGGACCTCCTTATTGACTTTGAAACACAGAAACTACAGCGGAATTAAATACAAAAGATACTAGCCGACTTAAGTACAAGAAGACTGTCTCCTCTTACTGTCTATGTTTTGAGCCTTTCCTGTGAGACCAGTTTTAGATTCCGATGCTTTACTTCAGGTTTATGTTATGCCTCGGACCTTCTTATTGACAATGAAAAACAGAAATTGCATCGGAATTAAATACAATAGGCACCATGCCGTCCTAACTACAAGATAGCTGACTCTTCTTACTGTCTATGTTTTGAACCTTTCCTGTGGGACCAGTTCTTGATTCCGATGCTTCACTTCAGGTTTACTGTATCCCTTGGACCTCCTTATTGACTTTGAAACACAGAAATTGCATGGGAATTAAATACAAAAGGCACAATGCCGTCTTAAGTACAAGATGACTGACTCTTATTACTGTCCATGTTTTGAACCTTTCCTGTGAGACCAGTTTTTGATTCCAAATGCTTCACTTCAGGTTTACTGTATTTCTTGGACCTTCTTATTGACTTTGATACACAGAAATTGCATCGAAATTAAATACAAAAGGCACAATGCCTACTTAAGTACAATAAGACTGACTCTTCTTACTGTCTATGATTTTGAACCTTTCCTGGCCGTGCGGTTAAAGGCGCTGCAGTCTGGAACCGCAAGACCGCTTCGCTTGCAGGTTCGAATCCTGCGTCGGGCATGGATGTTTCTGACGTCCTTAGGTTAGTTAGGTTTAACTAGTTCTAGGTTCTAGGGGACTAATGACCTCAACAGTTGAGTCCCATAGTGCTCAGAGCTTTTTGAACCATTTTTTGAACCTTTCCTGTGAGACAAGTTTTAGATATCATAGCTTCACTTCAGGTTTACTGCATCTCTTGGATCTTCCTATTGACGATGAAACACAGAAATTGCATCGTAATTAAATACAAAGGCACAATGCCGACTTAGGTACAAGATGACTGACCGTTCTTACTGTCTATGTTATGAACCTTTCCTGTGAGAACAGTTTTAGATTAATATGCTTCACTATATGTTTACGGTATCCCTTGGACCTTCTTATTGACGATGAAACACAGAAATTGCATCGGAATTAAATACAAAAGGCACAACGCAGACTTAAGTACAAGAGGACTGACTCTTCTTACATTCTATGATTTGGTTCTTTAATGTGAGACCAGTTTTAGATATCGATGATTCATTTCAGGTTTACTGTATCCCTCTGACATTCTTATTGACGATGAAAAACAGAAATTGCATCGGAATTAAATACAAAAGGCACAATGCCGGTTTAAGTACAAGAAGACTGACTCTTCTTACTGTCTATGTTTTGAACCTTTCCTGTGAGACCAGTTTTAGATTCCGATGCTTCGCTTCTGGTTTACTGTATCCATTGGGCCTTCTTACTGACTTTGAAACACAGAAATTGCATCGGAATTAAATACAAAAGGCACAATGCCGACTTAAGTACAAGAAGACTGACTCTTCTTACTGTCTATGTTTTGACCTTTCCTGTGAGAACAGTTTTAGATTCCGATGCTTCACGTCAGGTTTGCTGTATCCTTTATACCTTCTTATTGACGATGAAACACACAGATGGCATCGGAATTGTATACAAAACGCTGAAATCCAAAAAGACTGACTCTTCTGACTGTCTATGACTTTGAACCTTTCCTGTGAGACAAGTTTTAGATATCGAAGCTTCACTTCAGGTTTACTGCATCCCTTGGATCTTCTTATTGACGATGAAACACAGAAATTGCATCGGAATTAAATACAAGAGGCACTATGCCGACTTAGGTACAAGAAGACTGACCCTTCATACTGTCTATGATTTGAACCTTTCCTGCGAGAGCAGTTTTAGATTCCGATGCATCACTTCAGGTTTACTGTATCTCTTGGATCTTCTTGTTTACGATGATACACAGAAATTGCATCGGAATTAAATAGAAAAGGCACAATGCCGACTTAAGTACAAGAAGACTGACTCTTCTTACTGTCTATGTTTTGACCTTTCCTGTGAGACCAGTTTTAGATTCCGATGCTTCACTTCAGGTTTACTGTATCCCTTGGACCTTCTTGTTTACGATGAAACACAGAAATTGCTTGGGAATTAAATACAAAAGGCACAATGCCAACTTAATTAATGGTGGACTCACTCTTCTTACATTCTATGATTTGATTCTTTCCTGTTTGACCAGTTTTAGATATCGATGCTTCACTTTAGGTTTACTGTATCCCTCTGACATTCTTACTGACGACGAAACACAGGAATTTCACCGGAATTAAATTGAAAAATCACAATTCCGACTGAAGTACAAGAGAACTGACTCTTCTTACATTCTATGATATGAACCTTTCCTCTGAGGCCACTTTTAGATATCGATGCTTCAATTCAGGATTACTGTATCCCTTGGATCTTCTTATTGACGATGAAACACAGAAATTGAAACGGAATTAAATACAAAAGGCACAATGCCGACGTAAGTACAAGAAGACTGACTCTTCTTAATGTCTATGTTTTGAACCTTTCCTGTGAGACCAGTTTTAGATTCCGATGCTTCACTTGAGGTTTACTGTATTCCTTGGACCTTCTTGTTTACGATGAAACACAGAAATTGCATCAGAATGAAATACCAAAGGCACAATGCCGACTTAAGTGCAAGATGACTGACCCTTCTTACTGTCTATGTTAGGGACCTTCCCTTTGAGACCAGTTTTAGATTAATATGCTTCACTATATGTTTATTGTATCCCTTGGACCTTCTTATTGACGATGAAACACAGAAATTGCATCGGAATTAAATACAAAAGGCACTATGCCGACTTAGGTACAAGAAGACTGACCCTTCATACTGTCTATGATTTGAACCTTTCCTGTGAGACCAGTTTTAGATTCCAATGCATCACTTCAGGTTTACTGTATCCCTTGGACCAACTTGTTTACGATGAAACACAGAAATTGCATCGGAATTAAATAGAAAGGCACAATACCAACTGAAGTACAAGAAGACTGACTCTTCTTACTGTCTATGTATTGAGCCTTTCCTGTGAGACCAGTTTTATATTCCGATGTTTCCCTTTAGTTTTACTGTATCACTTGGACCTTCTTGTTTACGATGAAACACTGAAATTGCATCGGAATTAAATAGAAAAGGCACAATGCCGACTTAAGTACAAGAGAACTGCCTCTTCTTACATTCTATGATTTGAGCCTTTCCTCTGAGACCTGTTTTAGATATCTATGCTTCGCTTCAGGTTTACTGTATCCCTTGGACCATCTTATTGACGATAAAACACAGAAATTGAATCGGAATTAAATACAAAAGGCACAATGCTGACGTAAGTACAAGAAGACTGACTCTTCTTAATGTCTATGTTTTGAAACTTTCCTGTGAGACCGGTTTTAGATTCCGATGCTTCACTTGAAGTTTACTGTATCCCTTGGACTTTCTCATTGACTTTGAACACAGACAGTAAGAAGAGTCAGTCTTCTTGTACTTAAGTCGGCATTCTGCCTTTTGTATTTAATTCCGATTCAATTTCTATGTTTTGAGCCTTTCGTGTGAGACCAGTTGTGGATTCCGATGATTCACTTCAGATTTATTGTATCCCTTGGACCTTCTTATAGACTTTGAAACACAGATATATCATCGAAATTAAATACAAAAGGCACAATGCGGACATAAGTACAAGAAGACTGACTCTCCTTACTGTCTATGCTTGGAGCCTTTCCTGTGAGACCAGCTTTAGATTCCGATGATTCACTTCAGGTTTACTGTATCCCTTGGACCTTCTTATTGACGATGAAACACAGAAATTGCATCGGAATTAAATACAAAAGGCACAATGCTGACTTAAGTACAAGAAGACTTACTCTTCTTACTGTCAATGATTTGAGCCTTTCCTGTGAGACCAGTTTTATATTCCGATGTTTCCCTTTAGTTTTACTGTATCCCTTGGATCTTCTTATTGACGTCAAGACACAGAAATTGCAACGGGATTAAATCGAAATGGCACAATGCCGACTTAAGTACAGGAAGACTGACTCTTCTTACTGTCTATGTTTTTATTCTTTCCTGTGAGATTAGTTTTAGATTCTGATGCTTCACTTCAGGTTTACTGTATCCCTTATACCTTCTTATTGACGATGAAACACAGAAATGGCATCGGAATTGAATACAAATCGCTCAATGCCGACTGAAGTCCAAAAAGACTCACTCTTCTGACTGTCTATGAATTTGAACCTTTGCTATGAGACACGTTTTAGATATCGAAGCTTCACTTCAGGTTTACTGCATCCCTTGGATCTTGCTATTGACGATGAAACACAGAAATTGCATCGGAATTAAATACAAGAGGCACTATGCCGACTTAGGTACAAGAAGACTGACCCTTCATACTGTCTATGATTTGAACCTTTCCTGTGAGACCAGTTTTAGATTCCGATGCATCACTTCAGGTTTACTGTATCCCTTGGATCTTCTTGTTTACGATGATACACAGAAATTGCATCGGAATTAAATAGAAAACGCACAATGCCGACTTAAGTACAAGAAGACTGACTCTTCTTCCTGTCTATGTTTTGACCTTTCCTGTGAGACCAGTTTTAGATTCCGATGCTTCACTTCAGGTTTACTGTATCCCTTGGACCTTCTTGTTTACGATGAAACACAGAAATTGCTTGGGAATTAAATACAAAAGGCACAATGCCAACTTAATTAATGGTGGACTCACTCTTCTTACATTCTATGATTTGATTCTTTCCTGTTTGACCACTTTTAGATATCGATGCTTCACTTTAGGTTTACTGTATCCCTCTGACATTCTTACTGACGACGAAACACAGGAATTGCACCGGAATTAAATTGAAAAATCACAATTCCGACTTAAGTACAAGAGAACTGACTCTTCTTACATTCTATGATATGAACATTTCCTCTGAGGCCACTTTTAGATATCGATGCTTCAATTCAGGTTTACTGTATCCCTTGGATCTTCTTATTGACGATGAAACACAGAAATTGAAACGGAATTAAATACAAAAGGCACAATGCCGACGTAAGTACAAGAAGACTGACTCTTCTTAATGTCTATGTTTTGAACCTTTCCTGTGAGACCAGTTTTAGATTCCGATGCTTCGCTTGAGGTTTACTGTATTCCTTGGACCTTCTTGTTTACGATGAAACACAGAAATTGCATCAGAATGAAATACAAAAGGCACAATGCCGACTTAAGTACAAGAGGACTGTCTCCTCTTATATACTATGTTTTGAACCTTTCCTGTGCGTTCGGTTTTTGATTCCGATGCTTCACTTCAGTTTTACTGTATCCCTTGGACCTATTTATTGACTTTTAAACACAGAAATTGCATCGGAATTAAATACAAAAGGCACATTGCCGACTTAAGTACAAGAAGACTGACCCTTCTTACTCTCCATGTTTGTGCCTTACCTGTGAGACCAGTTTTAGATTCCGATGCTTCACTTCAGGTTTATTGTATTCCTTGGACCTTCTTATTGACGATGAAACACAGAAATTGCAATGGAATTAAATACAAAAGGCACAATGCCGACTAAAGTACAAGAAGACTGAATCTTCTTACTGTCTATGATTTGAGCCTTTCCTGTGAGACCAGTTTTATATTCTGATGTTTCCCTTTAGTTTTACCGTATCCCTTGGGCCTTCTTATTGACGACGAAACACAGAAATTGCAACGGGATTAAATCGAAATGGCACAATGCCGACTTAAGTACAGGAAGACTGACTCTTCTTACTGTCTATGTTTTGAACCTTTCCTTTGAGACCAGACTTAGATTCCGATGCTTCACTTCAGGTTAACAGTATCCCTTGGACCTTCTTATCGACAATGAAACACAGAAATTGCATCGGAATTAAATACAAAAGGCACAATGCCGACTTAAGTGCAAGATGACTGACCCTTCTTACTGTCTATGTTAGGAACCTTCCCTTTGAGACCAGTTTTAGATTAATATGCTTCACTATATGTTTACTGTATCCCTTGGACCTTCTTATTGACGATGAAACACAGAAATTGCATCGGAATTAAATACAAAAGGCACTATGCCGACTTAGGTACAAGAAGACTGACCCTTCATACTGTCTATGATTTGAACCTTTCCTGTGAGACCAGTTTTAGATTCCGATGCATCACTTCAGGTTTACTGTATCCCTTGGACCAACTTGTTTACGATGAAACACAGAAATTGCATCGGAATTAAATAGAAAGGCACAATACCAACTCAAGTACAAGAAGACTGACTCTTCTTACTGTCTATATATTGAGCCTTTCCTGTGAGACCAGTTTTATATTCCGATGTTTCCTTTTAGTTTTACTGTATCACTTGGACCTTCTTGTTTACGGTGAAACACAGAAATTGCAACGGAATTAAATAGAAAAGGCACAATGCCGACTTAAGTACAAGAGAACTGCTTCTTCTTACATTCTATGATTTGAGCCTTTCCTCTGAGACCTTTTTTAGATATCTATGCTTCGCTTCAGGTTTACTGTATCCCTTGGACCATCTTATTGACGATAAAACACAGAAATTGAATCGGAATTAAATACAAAAGGCACAATGCCGACGTAAGTACAAGAAGACTGTCTCTTCTTAATGTCTATGTTTTGAACCTTTCCTGTGAGACCAGTTTTAGATTCCGATGCTTCACTTGAAGTTTACTGTATCCCTTGGACTTTCTTATTGACTTTGAACACAGAAATTGAATCGGAATTAAATACAAAAGGCAGAATGCCGACTTAATTACAAGAAGACTGACTCTTCTTACTTTCTATGTTTTGAGCCTTTCGTGTGAGACCAGTTTTGGATTCCGATGTTTCACTTCAGGTTTATTGTATCCCTTGGAACTTCTTATAGACTTTGAAACACAGATATAAGATCGAAATTAAATACAAAAGGCACAATCCCGACTTAAGTACAAGAAGACTGAATCTTCTTACTGTCTATGCTTTGAGCCTTTCCTGTGAGACCAGCTTTAGTTCCGATGCTTCACTTCAGGTTAACTGTATCCCTTGGACCTTCTTATTGACGATGAAACACAGAAATTGCATCGGAATTAAATACAAAAGGCACAATGCCGACTTAAGTACAAGAAGACTTACTCTTCTTACTGTCTATGATTTGAGCCGTTCCTGTGATACAAGTTTTATATTCCGATGTTTAACTTTAGTTTTACTCTATCCCTTGGACCTTCTTATTGACGAAAAAACACAGAAATTGCAACGGGATTATAACGAAATGGCACAATGCCGACTTAAGTACAGGAAGACTGACTGTTCATACTGTCTATGTTTTTAGCCTTTCCTGTGAGATTAGTTTTAAATTCCGATGCATCACTTCAGGTTTACTGTATCCCTTGGATCTTCTTGTTTACGATGATACACAGAAATTGCATCGGAATTAAATAGAAAAGGCACAATGCCGACTTAAGTACAAGAAGACTGACTCTTCTTACTGTCTATGTTTTGACCTTTCCTGTGAGACCAGTTTTAGATTCCGATGCTTCACTTCAGGTTTACTGTATCACTTGGACCTTCTTGTTTACGATGAAACACAGAAATTGCTTGGGAATTAAATACAAAAGGCACAATGCCAACTTAAGTAATGGAGGACTCACTCTTCTTACATTCTATGATTTGATTCTTTCCTGTTTGACCAATTTTAGATATCGATGCTTCACTTTAGGTTTACTGTATCCCTCTGACATTCTTACTGACGACGAAACACAGGAATTGCACCGGAATTAAATTGAAAAATCACAATTCCGACTGAAGTACAAGATAACTGATTCTTCTTACATTCTATGATATGAACCTTTCCTCTGAGACCACTTTTAGATATCGATGCTTCAATTCAGGTTTACTGTATCCCTTGGATCTTCTTATTGACGACGAAACACAGAAATTGAAACGAAATTAAATACAAAAGGCACAATGCTGACGTAAGTACAAGAAGACTGACTCTTCTTAATGTCTATGTTTTGAACCTTTCCTGTGAGACCAGTTTTAGATTCCGATGCTTCACTTGAGGTTTACTATATCCCTTGGACCTTCTTGTTTACGATGAAACACAGAAATTGCATCGGAATGAAATACAAAAGGCACAATGCCGACTTAAGCACAAGAGAACTGTCTCTTCTTAAATTCTATGTTTTGAACCATTCCTGTGTGTTCAGTTTTTGATTCCGATGCTTCACTTCAGTTTTATTGTATCCCTTGGACCTATTTATTGACTTTGAAACACAGAAATTGCATCGGAATTAAATACAAAAGGCACATTGCCGACTTAAGTAAAAGAAGACTGACCCTTCTTACTGTCCATGTTTGTGCCTTCCCTGTGAGACCAGCTTTAGATTCCGATGCTTGACTTCAGGTTTATTGAATCCCTTGGACCTTGTTATTGATGATGAAACACAGAAATTGCAATGGAAATAAATACAAAAGGCCCAATGCCGCCTTAAGTACAAGAAGACTGACTCTTCTCACTGTCTATGATTTGAGCCTTTCCTGTGAGACCAGCTTTATATTCCGATGTTTCCCTTTAGTTTTACCGTATCCCTTGGACCTTCTTATTGACGACGAAACACAGCATTTGCAACGGGATTAAATCGAAATGGCACAATGCCGACTTAAGTACAGGAAGACTGACTCTTCTTACTGTCTATGTTTTGAACCTTTCCTGTGAGACCAGTTTTAGATTCCGATTCTTCACTTGAGGTTTACTGTATCCCTTGGAAATTCTTATTGACTTTGAACACAGGAATTGCATCGGAATTAAATACAAAAGGCAGAATGCCGACTGAAGTACAAGAAGACTGACTTTTCTTACTGTCTATGCTTTGAGCCTTTCCTGTGAGACCAGTTTTAGATTCCGATGCTTCAATTCTGGTTTACTGTATCGCTTAGAACTTCTTATTGACGATGAAACACAGAAATTGCATCCGAATTAAATACAAAAGCACAAAGCCGACTTAAGTACAAGAAGACTGACACTTCTTACATTCTATCCGTTAACCTTTCTTGTGAGACCAGATTTAGATTCCGATGCTTCACTTCAGGTTTACTGTATCCCTTGGACCTTCTTATTGATGACGAAACACAGAAATTGCAACGGGATTAAATCGAAATGGCACAATGCCGACTTAAGTACAGGAAGACTGACTCTTCTTACTGTCTATCTTTTGAACCTTTCTTGTGAGACCGGTTTTAGATTTCGATGCTTCACTTCTCGTTTACTGTATCCCTTGGATCTTCTTATTGACTTTGAAACACAGAAAATGCATCGGAATTAAATACAAAAGGCACAATGCCGACTTAAGTACAAGAAGACTGACTCTCCATACTGTCCATGTTTTGAGCTGTCCTGTCAGAAAAGATTTGATTCCGAAGCTTCACTTCAGGTTAACTGTATTCCTTGGACCTTCTTATTGACGATGAAACACAGTAATTGCATCGGAATTAAATACAAAAGGTACAATGATGACTTAAGTAAAAGAACACTGTTTCTTCTTACTGTCTAAGTTTTAAATCTTTCCTGTGTGACCTGTTTTAGATTCCGATGCCTCACTTCACGTTTCCTGTATCCATTTGACCTCCTTATTCACCTTGACATACAGAACTTGCATCGTAATTAAATACAAAAGGCACAATGCAGACTTAAGTACAAGAGGACTGACTCTTCTTACATTCTATGATTTGCACCTTTCCTGTACGACCTGTTTTAGATTTCGATACCTCACTTGAGGGTTACTGTATCCCGTGGACCATCTTACTGACGATGAATCACAGAAATTTAATCGGAATTAAATACAAAAGGCACAATTCCGACGTAAGTACAAGAAGACTGACTCTTCTTACTGTCTATGCTTTAACCATTCCTGTGAGACCAGCTTTAGATTCCGATGATTCATTTCAGTTTTACTGTATCCCTTGGACCTTCTTATTGACGACGAAACACAGAAATTGCATCGGAATTAAATACAAAAGGCACAATGCTACTTAAGTACAAGAAGACTGACTCTTCTTACTGCCTATGTTTTGACCTCTCCTGTGAGACCTGTTTTAGATTCCGATGCTTCAGTTCAGGTTTACTGTATCCCTTGGACCTTCTTGTTTACGATGAAACACAGAAATTGCATCGGAATTAAATAGTAGATGCACAATGCAGACTTAAGTACAAGAGAACTGACTCTTCTTACATTCTATGATTTGAGCCTTTCCTTTGAGACCTGTTTTAAATATCGATGCTTCACTTCAGATTTTCTGTATCCCTTGGACCATCTTATTGACGATGAAACACAGAAATTGCATCGGAATGAAATACAAAAGGCACAATGCCGACGTAAGTACAAGAAGACTGACTCTTCTTACTGTCCATGTTTTGAGCTGTCCTGTCAGAAAAGTTTTAGATTCCGATGCTGCACTTCAGGTTAACTGTGTCCCTTGGACCTTCTTATTGACGATGAAACACAGAAATTGCATCGGAATTAAATACAAATGGTACAATGCCGACTTAAGTACAAGAAGACTGTTTCTTCTTACTGTCTATGCTTTAAATCTGTCCTGTGAGACCTGTTTTAGATTCCGATGCTTCACTTCACGTTTACTGTATCCCTTGGAACTTCTTATTGACTTTGAAATACAGAACTTGCATCGTAATTAAATACAAAAGGTACAATGCTGACTTAAGTACAAGAGGACTGACTCTTCAAACATTCTATGATTTGCAACCTTCCTGTGAGACCTGTTTTACATTCCGATGCTTCACTTGTGGTTTTCTGTATCCCGTGGACCATCTTATTGACGATGAAACACAGAAATTTAATCGGAATTAAATAGAAAAGGCACAAAGTCGACTTAAGTACAAGAAGCCTGACTCTTCTTACTGTTGATGTTTTGAACCTTTCCTGTGAGACCAACTTTAGATTCTGATGCTTCCCTTCAGGTTTACTGTATCCCTTGGACGTTCTTATTGACTTTGAAATACAGAAATTGCATCGTAATTAAATACAAAAAGGCTCAATGCCGACTAAAGTACAAGAGAACTGCCTCTTCTTACATTCTATGATTTGCACCTTTCCTGTGAGACCTGTTTTGGATTCCAATGCTTCACTTCAGTTTTATTGTATCCCTGGGACCTTCTTATTGACGATGAAACACAGGAATTGCATCGGAATTAAATACAAAAGGCACAATGACGACTTAAGTACAAGAAGACTGACTCTTCTTACTGTCTATGTTTTGACCTTTCCTGTGAGACCAGTTATAGATTCCGATGCTTCACTTCAGGTTTACTGTATCCCTTGGACCTTCTTGTTGACGATGAAACACAGAAATTGCTTGGGAATTAAATACAAAAGGCACAATGCCAACTTAAGTAATGGAGGACTGACTCTTCTTACATTCTATGATTTGATTCTTTCCTGTGAGACCAGTTTCAGATATCGATGCTTCACTTCAGGTTTACAGTATCCCTCTGACATTCTAACTGACGAAGAAACACACAAATTGCACCGGAATTAAATTGAAAAAGCACAATTACGACTTAAGTACAAGAGAACTGACTCTTCTTACATTCTATGATTTGAGCCTTTCCTTTGAGACCAGTTTTAGATTCCGATGCTTGAATTCAGGTTTACTGTATCGCTTAGACCTTCTTATTTACGATGAAACACAGAAATTGCATCGGAATCAAATACAAAAGCACAATGCCGACTTATGTACAAGAAGACTGACCCTTCTTACTGTCTATGCTTTAAGCCTTTCCTGTGAGACCAGTTTTCGATTCCAATGCTTCAATTCAGGTTTACTGTATCGCCTAGACCTTCTTATTGACGATGAAACACAGAAATTGCATCGGAATCAAATACAAAAGCACAATGCCGACTTAAGTACAAGAAGACTGACACTTCTTACTGTCTATCCATTAACCTTTCCTGTGAGACCAGATTTAGATTCCGATGCTTCACTTCAGGTTTACTGTATCCCTGGGACCTTCGTATTGACGATGAAGCACAGTAATTGCATCGGCATTAAACACAAAAGGCAAAATGCCGACTTAAGTACAAGAAGACTGACTCTTCTTACTGTCTATGATTTGTGCCTTTTCCGTGAGACCAGTTTTATATTCCGATGTTTCCCTTTAGTTTTACTGTATCCCTTGGACCTTCTTATTGACGTCAAGACACAGAAATTGCAACGGGATTAAATCGAAATGGCACAATGCCGACTTAAGTACAGGAAGACTGACTCTTCTTACTGTCTATGTTTTTATTCTTTCCTGTGAGATTAGTTTTAGATTCTGATGCTTCACTTCAGGTTTACTGTATCCCTTATACCTTCTTATTGACGATGAAACACAGATATGGCATCGGAATTGAATACAAATCGCTCAATGCCGACTGAAGTCCAAAAAGACTCACTCTTCTGACTGTCTATGAATTTGAACCTTTGCTATGAGACACGTTTTAGATATCGAAGCTTCACTTCAGGTTTACTGCATCCCTTGGATCTTGCTATTGACGATGAAACACAGAAATTGCATCGGAATTAAATACAAGAGGCACTATGCCGACTTAGGTACAAGAAGACTGACCCTTCATACTGTCTATGATTTGAACCTTTCCTGTGAGACCAGTTTTAGATTCCGATGCATCACTTCAGGTTTACTGTATCCCTTGGATCTTCTTGTTTACGATGATACACAGAAATTGCATCGGAATTAAATAGAAAACGCACAATGCCGACTTAAGTACAAGAAGACTGACTCTTTTTACTGTCTATGTTTTGACCTTTCCTGTGAGACCAGTTTTAGATTCCGATGCTTCACTTCAGGTTTACTGTATCCCTTGGACCTTCTTGTTTACGATGAAACACAGAAATTGCTTGGGAATTAAATACAAAAGGCACAATGCCAACTTAATTAATGGTGGACTCACTCTTCTTACATTCTATGATTTGATTCTTTCCTGTTTGACCACTTTTAGATATCGATGCTTCACTTTAGGTTTACTGTATCCCTCTGACATTCTTACTGACGACGAAACACAGGAATTGCACCGGAATTAAATTGAAAAATCACAATTCCGACTTAAGTACAAGAGGACTGTCTCCTCTTATATACTATGTTTTGAACCTTTCCTGTGCGTTCGGTTTTTGATTCCGATGCTTCACTTCAGTTTTACTGTATCCCTTGGACCTATTTATTGACTTTTAAACACAGAAATTGCATCGGAATTAAATACAAAAGGCACATTGCCGACTTAAGTACAAGAAGACTGACCCTTCTTACTCTCCATGTTTGTGCCTTACCTGTGAGACCAGTTTTAGATTCCGATGCTTCACTTCAGGTTTATTGTATTCCTTGGACCTTCTTATTGACGATGAAACACAGAAATTGCAATGGAATTAAATACAAAAGGCACAATGCCGACTAAAGTACAAGAAGACTGAATCTTCTTACTGTCTATGATTTGAGCCTTTCCTGTGAGACCAGTTTTATATTCTGATGTTTCCCTTTAGTTTTACCGTATCCCTTGGGCCTTCTTATTGACGACGAAACACAGAAATTGCAACGGGATTAAATCGAAATGGCACAATGCCGACTTAAGTACAGGAAGACTGACTCTTCTTACTGTCTATGTTTTGAACCTTTCCTTTGAGACCAGACTTAGATTCCGATGCTTCACTTCAGGTTAACAGTATCCCTTGGACCTTCTTATCGACAATGAAACACAGAAATTGCATCGGAATTAAATACAAAAGGCACAATGCCGACTTAAGTGCAAGATGACTGACCCTTCTTACTGTCTATGTTAGGAACCTTCCCTTTGAGACCAGTTTTAGATTAATATGCTTC
Organism: Schistocerca americana; assembly: GCF_021461395.2. NCBI lineage: Eukaryota > Metazoa > Arthropoda > Insecta > Orthoptera > Acrididae > Schistocerca > Schistocerca americana. The sequence goes on along the minus strand of NW_025725994.1, from coordinate 233,518 downwards.
ACTATATGTTTACTGTATCCCTTGGACCTTCTTATTGACGATGAAACACAGAAATTGCATCGGAATTAAATACAAAAGGCACTATGCCGACTTAGGTACAAGAAGACTGACCCTTCATACTGTCTATGATTTGAACCTTTCCTGTGAGACCAGTTTTAGATTCCGATGCATCACTTCAGGTTTACTGTATCCCTTGGACCAACTTGTTTACGATGAAACACAGAAATTGCATCGGAATTAAATAGAAAGGCACAATACCAACTCAAGTACAAGAAGACTGACTCTTCTTACTGTCTATATATTGAGCCTTTCCTGTGAGACCAGTTTTATATTCCGATGTTTCCTTTTAGTTTTACTGTATCACTTGGACCTTCTTGTTTACGATGAAACACAGAAATTGCAACGGAATTAAATAGAAAAGGCACAATGCCGACTTAAGTACAAGAGAACTGCTTCTTCTTACATTCTATGATTTGAGCCTTTCCTCTGAGACCTTTTTTAGATATCTATGCTTCGCTTCAGGTTTACTGTATCCCTTGGACCATCTTATTGACGATAAAACACAGAAATTGAATCGGAATTAAATACAAAAGGCACAATGCCGACGTAAGTACAAGAAGACTGTCTCTTCTTAATGTCTATGTTTTGAACCTTTCCTGTGAGACCAGTTTTAGATTCCGATGCTTCACTTGAAGTTTACTGTATCCCTTGGACTTTCTTATTGACTTTGAACACAGAAATTGAATCGGAATTAAATACAAAAGGCAGAATGCCGACTTAATTACAAGAAGACTGACTCTTCTTACTTTCTATGTTTTGAGCCTTTCGTGTGAGACCAGTTTTGGATTCCGATGTTTCACTTCAGGTTTATTGTATCCCTTGGAACTTCTTATAGACTTTGAAACACAGATATAAGATCGAAATTAAATACAAAAGGCACAATCCCGACTTAAGTACAAGAAGACTGAATCTTCTTACTGTCTATGCTTTGAGCCTTTCCTGTGAGACCAGCTTTAGTTCCGATGCTTCACTTCAGGTTAACTGTATCCCTTGGACCTTCTTATTGACGATGAAACACAGAAATTGCATCGGAATTAAATACAAAAGGCACAATGCCGACTTAAGTACAAGAAGACTTACTCTTCTTACTGTCTATGATTTGAGCCGTTCCTGTGAGACAAGTTTTATATTCCGATGTTTAACTTTAGTTTTACTCTATCCCTTGGACCTTCTTATTGACGACAAAACACAGAAATTGCAACGGGATTATAACGAAATGGCACAATGCCGACTTAAGTACAGGAAGACTGACTGTTCATACTGTCTATGTTTTTAGCCTTTCCTGTGAGATTAGTTTTAAATTCCGATGCATCACTTCAGGTTTACTGTATCCCTTGGATCTTCTTGTTTACGATGATACACAGAAATTGCATCGGAATTAAATAGAAAAGGCACAATGCCGACTTAAGTACAAGAAGACTGACTCTTCTTACTGTCTATGTTTTGACCTTTCCTGTGAGACCAGTTTTAGATTCCGATGCTTCACTTCAGGTTTACTGTATCACTTGGACCTTCTTGTTTACGATGAAACACAGAAATTGCTTGGGAATTAAATACAAAAGGCACAATGCCAACTTAAGTAATGGAGGACTCACTCTTCTTACATTCTATGATTTGATTCTTTCCTGTTTGACCAATTTTAGATATCGATGCTTCACTTTAGGTTTACTGTATCCCTCTGACATTCTTACTGACGACGAAACACAGGAATTGCACCGGAATTAAATTGAAAAATCACAATTCCGACTGAAGTACAAGATAACTGATTCTTCTTACATTCTATGATATGAACCTTTCCTCTGAGACCACTTTTAGATATCGATGCTTCAATTCAGGTTTACTGTATCCCTTGGATCTTCTTATTGACGACGAAACACAGAAATTGAAACGAAATTAAATACAAAAGGCACAATGCTGACGTAAGTACAAGAAGACTGACTCTTCTTAATGTCTATGTTTTGAACCTTTCCTGTGAGACCAGTTTTAGATTCCGATGCTTCACTTGAGGTTTACTATATCCCTTGGACCTTCTTGTTTACGATGAAACACAGAAATTGCATCGGAATGAAATACAAAAGGCACAATGCCGACTTAAGCACAAGAGAACTGTCTCTTCTTAAATTCTATGTTTTGAACCATTCCTGTGTGTTCAGTTTTTGATTCCGATGCTTCACTTCAGTTTTATTGTATCCCTTGGACCTATTTATTGACTTTGAAACACAGAAATTGCATCGGAATTAAATACAAAAGGCACATTGCCGACTTAAGTAAAAGAAGACTGACCCTTCTTACTGTCCATGTTTGTGCCTTCCCTGTGAGACCAGCTTTAGATTCCGATGCTTGACTTCAGGTTTATTGAATCCCTTGGACCTTGTTATTGATGATGAAACACAGAAATTGCAATGGAAATAAATACAAAAGGCCCAATGCCGCCTTAAGTACAAGAAGACTGACTCTTCTCACTGTCTATGATTTGAGCCTTTCCTGTGAGACCAGCTTTATATTCCGATGTTTCCCTTTAGTTTTACCGTATCCCTTGGACCTTCTTATTGACGACGAAACACAGAATTTGCAACGGGATTAAATCGAAATGGCACAATGCCGACTTAAGTACAGGAAGACTGACTCTTCTTACTGTCTATGTTTTGAACCTTTCCTGTGAGACCAGTTTTAGATTCCGATTCTTCACTTGAGGTTTACTGTATCCCTTGGAAATTCTTATTGACTTTGAACACAGGAATTGCATCGGAATTAAATACAAAAGGCAGAATGCCGACTGAAGTACAAGAAGACTGACTTTTCTTACTGTCTATGCTTTGAGCCTTTCCTGTGAGACCAGTTTTAGATTCCGATGCTTCAATTCTGGTTTACTGTATCGCTTAGAACTTCTTATTGACGATGAAACACAGAAATTGCATCCGAATTAAATACAAAAGCACAAAGCCGACTTAAGTACAAGAAGACTGACACTTCTTACATTCTATCCGTTAACCTTTCTTGTGAGACCAGATTTAGATTCCGATGCTTCACTTCAGGTTTACTGTATCCCTTGGACCTTCTTATTGATGACGAAACACAGAAATTGCAACGGGATTAAATCGAAATGGCACAATGCCGACTTAAGTACAGGAAGACTGACTCTTCTTACTGTCTATCTTTTGAACCTTTCTTGTGAGACCGGTTTTAGATTTCGATGCTTCACTTCTCGTTTACTGTATCCCTTGGATCTTCTTATTGACTTTGAAACACAGAAAATGCATCGGAATTAAATACAAAAGGCACAATGCCGACTTAAGTACAAGAAGACTGACTCTCCATACTGTCCATGTTTTGAGCTGTCCTGTCAGAAAAGTTTTTGATTCCGAAGCTTCACTTCAGGTTAACTGTATTCCTTGGACCTTCTTATTGACGATGAAACACAGTAATTGCATCGGAATTAAATACAAAAGGTACAATGATGACTTAAGTAAAAGAACACTGTTTCTTCTTGCTGTCTAAGTTTTAAATCTTTCCTGTGTGACCTGTTTTAGATTCCGATGCCTCACTTCACGTTTCCTGTATCCATTTGACCTCCTTATTCACCTTGACATACAGAACTTGCATCGTAATTAAATACAAAAGGCACAATGCAGACTTAAGTACAAGAGGACTGACTCTTCTTACATTCTATGATTTGCACCTTTCCTGTACGACCTGTTTTAGATTTCGATACCTCACTTGAGGGTTACTGTATCCCGTGGACCATCTTACTGACGATGAATCACAGAAATTTAATCGGAATTAAATACAAAAGGCACAATTCCGACGTAAGTACAAGAAGACTGACTCTTCTTACTGTCTATGCTTTAACCATTCCTGTGAGACCAGCTTTAGATTCCGATGATTCATTTCAGTTTTACTGTATCCCTTGGACCTTCTTATTGACGATGAAACACAGAAATTGCATCGGAATTAAATACAAAAGGCACAATGCTACTTAAGTACAAGAAGACTGACTCTTCTTACTGCCTATGTTTTGACCTCTCCTGTGAGACCTGTTTTAGATTCCGATGCTTCAGTTCAGGTTTACTGTATCCCTTGGACCTTCTTGTTTACGATGAAACACAGAAATTGCATCGGAATTAAATAGTAGATGCACAATGCAGACTTAAGTACAAGAGAACTGACTCTTCTTACATTCTATGATTTGAGCCTTTCCTTTGAGACCTGTTTTAAATATCGATGCTTCACTTCAGATTTTCTGTATCCCTTGGACCATCTTATTGACGATGAAACACAGAAATTGCATCGGAATGAAATACAAAAGGCACAGTGCCGACTTAAGTACAAGAAGACTGACTCTTCTTCCTGTCTATGTTTTGAGCCCTTCCTGTGAGACCAGTTTTGGATTCCGATGCTTCACTTCAGGTTTACTGTATCCCTTGGACCTTGTCATTGACTTTGAAACACAGATATTGCATCGAAATTAAATACAAAAGGCACAATGCCGATTTAAGTGCAAGAAGACTGACTCTCCTTACTGTCCATGTTTTGAGCTGTCCTGTCAGAAAAGTTTTAGATTCCGATGCTGCACTTCAGGTTAACTGTGTCCCTTGGACCTTCTTATTGACGATGAAACACAGAAATTGCATCGGAATTAAATACAAATGGTACAATGCCGACTTAAGTACAAGAAGACTGTTTCTTCTTACTGTCTATGCTTTAAATCTGTCCTGTGAGACCTGTTTTAGATTCCGATGCTTCACTTCACGTTTACTGTATCCCTTGGAACTTCTTATTGACTTTGAAATACAGAACTTGCATCGTAATTAAATACAAAAGGTACAATGCTGACTTAAGTACAAGAGGACTGACTCTTCAAACATTCTATGATTTGCAACCTTCCTGTGAGACCTGTTTTACATTCCGATGCTTCACTTGTGGTTTTCTGTATCCCGTGGACCATCTTATTGACGATGAAACACAGAAATTTAATCGGAATTAAATAGAAAAGGCACAAAGTCGACTTAAGTACAAGAAGCCTGACTCTTCTTACTGTTGATGTTTTGAACCTTTCCTGTGAGACCAACTTTAGATTCTGATGCTTCCCTTCAGGTTTACTGTATCCCTTGGACGTTCTTATTGACTTTGAAATACAGAAATTGCATCGTAATTAAATACAAAAAGGCTCAATGCCGACTAAAGTACAAGAGAACTGCCTCTTCTTACATTCTATGATTTGCACCTTTCCTGTGAGACCTGTTTTGGATTCCAATGCTTCACTTCAGTTTTATTGTATCCCTGGGACCTTCTTATTGACGATGAAACACAGGAATTGCATCGGAATTAAATACAAAAGGCACAATGACGACTTAAGTACAAGAAGACTGACTCTTCTTACTGTCTATGTTTTGACCTTTCCTGTGAGACCAGTTATAGATTCCGATGCTTCACTTCAGGTTTACTGTATCCCTTGGACCTTCTTGTTGACGATGAAACACAGAAATTGCTTGGGAATTAAATACAAAAGGCACAATGCCAACTTAAGTAATGGAGGACTGACTCTTCTTAAATTCTATGATTTGATTCTTTCCTGTGAGACCAGTTTCAGATATCGATGCTTCACTTCAGGTTTACAGTATCCCTCTGACATTCTAACTGACGAAGAAACACACAAATTGCACCGGAATTAAATTGAAAAAGCACAATTACGACTTAAGTACAAGAGAACTGACTCTTCTTACATTCTATGATTTGAGCCTTTCCTTTGAGACCAGTTTTAGATTCCGATGCTTGAATTCAGGTTTACTGTATCGCTTAGACCTTCTTATTTACGATGAAACACAGAAATTGCATCGGAATCAAATACAAAAGCACAATGCCGACTTATGTACAAGAAGACTGACCCTTCTTACTGTCTATGCTTTAAGCCTTTCCTGTGAGACCAGTTTTCGATTCCAATGCTTCAATTCAGGTTTACTGTATCGCCTAGACCTTCTTATTGACGATGAAACACAGAAATTGCATCGGAATCAAATACAAAAGCACAATGCCGACTTAAGTACAAGAAGACTGACACTTCTTACTGTCTATCCATTAACCTTTCCTGTGAGACCAGATTTAGATTCCGATGCTTCACTTCAGGTTTACTGTATCCCTGGGACCTTCGTATTGACGATGAAGCACAGTAATTGCATCGGCATTAAACACAAAAGGCAAAATGCCGACTTAAGTACAAGAAGACTGACTCTTCTTACTGTCTATGATTTGTGCCTTTTCCGTGAGACCAGTTTTATATTCCGATGTTTCCCTTTAGTTTTACTGTATTCCTTGGACCTTCTTATTGACGACGAATCACAGAAATTGCAACGGTATTAAATCGAAGTGGCACAATGCCGACTTAAGTAAAGGGAGACTGACTCTTATGCCAGTCTATGATTTTGAACCTTTCCTGTGAGACAAGTTTTAGATATCGAAGCTTCACTTCAGGTTTACTGCATCCCTTGGATCTTCCTATTGACGATGATACACAGGAATTGCATCGGACTTAAATGAGAGAGGCACTATGCCGACTTAGACAATATGATGGGTCAGTCCTCTTGTACCTATGATTTGAACCTTTCCTGTGAGACCAGTTTTAGATTCCGATGCATCACTTACGGTTTACTGTGTCCCTTGGACTTTCTTATTGATGATGAAACACAGAAATTGCATCGGAATTAAATACAATAGGCAGAATGCCTACTTAAGTACAAGAAGACTGACTCTTCTTACTGGCTATGTTCTGCACCTTTCCTGTGAGACCAGTCTTAGATTCCGATGCTTCACAACAGGTTTACTGAATCCCTTGGACTGTCTTTTTGACGATGAAACACGGAAATTGCATCGGAATTAAATACAAAAGGCACATTGCCGACTTAAGTACAAGAGGACTGACCGTTCTTACTGTCTATGTTATGAACCTTCCCTGTGAGACGAGGTTTACAGTAATCTGCTTCACTATATGTTTACTGTATCCCTTGGACCTTCTTTTTCACGATGAAACACAAAAATTGCTTCGGAATTAAATACAAAAGGCACAATGCAGACTTAAGTACAAGAGGAGTGACTCTTCTCATATTCTATGATTTGATTCTTTAATGTAAGACCAGTTTTAGAAATCGATGCTTGACTTCAGGTTTGCTGTATCCCTCTGACATTCTTATTGACGATGAAAAACAGAAATTGCATCGGAATTAAATACAAAAGGCACAATGCCGGCTTAAGTACAAGAAGACTGACTCTTCTTAATGTCTATGTTTTGAACCTTTCCAGTGAGACGGGTATTAGATTCCGATGCCTCACTTCTGGTTTACTGTATCCCTTGGACCTTCTTATTGACTTTGAAACACAGAAATTGCATCGGAATTAAATACAAAAGGCACAATGCCGACTTAAGTACAAGAAGACTGACTGTTCTTACTGTGAATGTTTTAAGCTGACCTGTCAGAAAAGTTTTAGATTCCGAAGCTGCACTTCAGGTTAACTGTATCCCTTGGACCTTCTTATTGACGATGAAACACAGAAATTGCATCGGAATTAAATACAAAAGGTACAATGCCAACTTAAGTACAAGAGGACTGGCTCTTCTTAAATTCTACGAGTTGAGCCTTTCCTCTGAGATATGTTTTAGATACCGATGCCTCACTTCAGTTTTACTGTATCCCTTGGACCTTCTTATTGACGATGAAATACAGAAATTGCATCGTAATTAAATACAAAAGGCACAATGCCGACTTACGTATTAGAAGACTATCTCTTCTTACTGTCTATGTTTTGACCTTTCCTGTGAGACCAGTTTTAGATTCCCATGCTTCACTTCAGGTGTACTGTATCCCTTGGACCTTCTTGTTGACGATGAAACACAGAAATTGCTTGGGAATTAAATACAATTGGCACAATGCCAACATAAGTATTGGAGGACTGACTCTTCTTAGATTCTATGATTTGATTCTTTCCTGTGAGACCAGTTTTAGATATCGATGCTTCACTTCAGGTTTACTGTATCCCTTTGACATTCTAATTGACGATGAAATACAGAAATTGCATCGAAATTAAATTGAAAAAACACAATGCCGACTTAAGTACAAGAGAACTGACTCTCATTACATTCTATGATTTGAGCCTTTCCTCTGAGACCACTTTTGGATATCGATGCTTCAATTCAGGTTTACTATATCCCTTGGACCTTCTTATTGACGATGAAACACAGAAATTGAATCGGAATTAAATACAAAAGGCACAATGCCGACGTAAGTACAAGAAGACTGACTCTTTTTAATGTCTATGTTTTGAACCTTTTACTGTGAGACCAGTTTTAGATACCGATGCTTCACTTCAGGTTTACTCTATCGCTTAGACCTTCTTATTCACGATGAAACACAGAAATTGCAGCGGAATTAAATAGAAAATGCACAATGCCGACTTAAGTACAAGAGAACTGACTCTTCTAACATTCCATGATTTGAGCCTTTCCTGTGAGACCAGTTTTAGATATCGATGCATCACTTCAGGTTTACTGTATCCCTTGGACCTTCTTATTGACGATGAAACACAGAAAACGCATCGGAATTAAATACAAAATGCACAATGCCAACTTAAGTACAAGAAGACTGACTCTTCTTACCGTCTATGTTTTGAGCCTTTCCTGTCAGACCAGTTTTGGATGCCGATGCTTCACTTCAGGTTTACTGTATCCCTTGGACCTTCTTGTTGACGATGAAACACAGAAATTGCTTGGGAATTAAATACAAAAGGCACAATGATAACTGAAGTACAAGAGGACTGACTCGTCTTACATTCTATGATTTGAGCCTTTCCTGTGAGACCAGTTTTAGATATCGAAGCTTCACTTCAGGTTTACTGTATCCCTTGGAACTTCTTATTGACGATGAAACAGAGAAATTGCATCGGAATTAAATGCAAATGGCACAATGTCGACTTAGGTACAAGAAGACTGACCCATTGTACTGTCTATGATTTGAACCTTTTCCGTGAGACCAGTTTAAGATTCCGATGCATCACTTCAGGTTTACTGTATCCCTTGGACTCTCATATTGACGATGAAACACAGAAATTGCATCGGAATTAAATACAAAAATCATAATGCCGACTTTAGTACAAGAAGACAAACTCATCTTACTGTCTATGTTTGAACGTTTCCTGTCAATCCAGTTTTAGACTCCGTTGCTTCACTTCAATTTTACTGTATCCCTTGTACCATCTTATTGACGATGAAACACAGAAATTCTTGGGAATTAAATACAAAAGGCAAAATGCCAACTTAAGTAATGGAGGACTGACTCTTCTTACATTCTATGATTTGATTCTTTCCTGTGAGACCAGTTTTAGATATCGATGCTTCACTAGAGGTTTGCTGTATCCCTCTGACATTCTTATTGACGATGAAAAACAGAAATTACATCGGAATTAAATACAAAAGGCACAATGACGGTTTAAGTACAAGAAGACTGACTCTTCTTACTGTCTATGTTTTGAACCCTTCCTGTGAGACCGGTATTAGATTCCGATGCTTCACTTCTGGTTTACTGTATCCCTTGGACCTTCTTATTGACTTTGAAACACAGAAATTGCATCGGAATTAAATGCAAAAGGCACAATGCCGACTTAAGTAAAAGAAGACTGACTCCTCTTACTGTAAATGTTTTGAGCTGTCCTGTCAGAAAAGTTTTAGATTCCGATGCTTCACTTCAGGTTAACTGCATTCTTTGGACCTTCTAATTGACGATGAAACACAGAAATTGCATCGGAATTAAATACAAAATGTACAATGCCGACTTAAGTACAAGAAGACAGGTTCATCTTACTGTCTATGTCTTAAACCTTTCCTGTGACACCTGTTTTAGATTCCGATGCTTCACTTCACGTTTACTGTATTCCTTGGACCTTCTTATTAATTTTAAAATACAGAACTTGCATCGTAATTAAATACAAAAGGAGAATGCAGTCTTAAGTACAAGAGGCCTGACTCTTCTTACATTCTACGATTTGCACCTTTCCTGTGAGACCTGTTTTAGATTACGATGCTTCACTTGAGGTTTACTGTATCGTGTGGACCTTCTTATTGACGATGAAACACAGAAATAGCATGGGAATTAAATACAAAATGCACAATGATATTTTAAGTACAAGAGGACTGACTCGTCTTACATTCCATGATTTGAGCCTTTCCTGTGAGACCAGTTTCAGATATCGAAGCTTCACTACAGGTTCACTGTATCCCTTGGATCTTCTTATTGACGATGAAACATAGAAATTGCATCGGAATTAAATACAAAAGGCCAATGCCGACTTAGGTACAAGAAGACTGACTCTTCATACTGTCTATGATTTGAACCTTTCCCGTGAGACCAGTTTTAGATTCCGATGCATCACTTCAAGTTTACTGTATCCCTTGGACTTTCATATTGACGATGAAACAGAGAAATTGCATCGGAATTAAATACAAAAGGCATAATGCTGACTTTAGTACAAGAAGACAAACTCATCTTACTGTCTATGTTTGAACGTTTCCTGTCAATCCAGTTTTAGACTCCGATGCTTCACGTCAATTTTACTGTATCTCTTGGACCATCTTATTGACGTTGAAACACAGAAATTGCATCGGAATTACATACAAAAGGCACAATGCCGACTTAAGTACAAGATGACTGACTCTCCTTACTGTCTACGTTTTGTGCCTTTCCTGTGAGACCAGTTTTGGATTCCGATGCTTCACTTCAGGTTTACTGTATCCCTTGGGCCTTCTTATTGACTTTAAAACACAGAAATTGAATCGGAATTAAATACAAGAGGCACTACGCCGATTTAGGTACATGAAGACTGACTCTTCTTACTGTCTATGATTTGACCTTTCCTGTGAGACCAGTTTTATATTCCGATGCTTCATTTCTGGTTTACTGTATCCCTTGGACCTTCTTGTTGACGATGAAACACAGAAATTGCTTGGGAATTAAATACAAAAGGCACAATTCCAACTTAAGTAATGGAGGACTGACTCTTCTTACATTCTATGATTTGATTCTTTCCTGTGAGACCAGTTTTAGATATCGATGCTTCACTTCAGGTTTACTGTATCCCTTGGACCATCTTATAGACGATGAAACACAGAAATGGCATCGGAATTGAATACAAAACGCTCAATGCCGACTGAAGTCCAAAAAGACTGTCTCTTCTGTCTGTCTATGATTTTGAACGTTTCCTGTGAGAAAAGTTTTAGATATCGAAGCTTCACTTAAGGTTTACTGCATTCCTTGGATCTTTCCATTGACGATGATACACAGGAATTGCATCGGAATTAAATACAAGAGGCACTACGTCGACTTAGGTACAAGAAGACTGACCCTTCTTACTGTCTATGTTATGATCCTTCCCTGTGAGACCAGTTGTAGATTAATATGCTTCACTATATGTTTACTGTATCCCTTGGACCTTCTTATTCACGATGAAACACAGAAATTGCTTCGGAATTAAATACAAAAGGCACAATGCAAACTTAAGTACAAGAGGACTGACTCTTCTTACATTCTATGATTTGATTCTTTAATTTGAGACCAGTTTTAGAAATCGATGCTTCACTTCAAGTTTGCTGTATCCCTCTGACATTCTTATTGACGATGAGAAACAGAAATTACATCGGAATTAAATACAAAAGGCACAATGCCGGTTTAAGTACAAGAAGACTGACTCTTCTTACTGTCTATGTTTTGAACCTTTCCTGTGAGACCGGTATTGGATTCCAATGCTTCACTTCTGGTTTACTGTATCCCTTGGACCTTCTTATTGACTTTGAAACACAGATATTGCATCGGAATTAAATACAAAAGGCCCAATGCCGACTTAAGTAAAAGAAGACTGACTCTTCTTACTGTAAATGTTTTGAGCTGTCCTGACAGAAAAGTTTTAGATTCCTATGCTTCACTTCAGGTTAACTGCATCCTTTGGACCTTCTAATTGACGATGAAACACTGAAATTGCATCGGAATTAAATACAAAATGTACAATGCCGACTTAAGTACAAGAAGACTGTTTCATCTTACTGTCTATGTCTTAAACCTTTCCTGTGACACCTGTTTTAGATTCCGATGCTTCACTTCACGTTTACTGTACTCCTTGGACCTTCTTATTGACTTTAAAATACAGAACTTGCATCGTAATTAAATACAAAAGGGAGAATGCAGTCATAAGTACAAGAGGACTGACTCTTCTTACATTCTACGATTTGCAACTTTCCTGTGAGACCTGTTTTAGATTACGATGCTTCACTTGAGGTTTACTGTATCCCGTGGACCTTCTTATTGACGATGAAACACAGAAATTTAATCGGAATTAAATACAAAAGGGCACAATGCCGACGTAAGTACAAGAAGACTGACTCTTCTTACTGTCTATGATTTAACCTTTACTGTGAGACCAGCTTTAGCATCCGATGATTCACTTCAGGTTTACTATATCCCTTGGACCATCTTATTTACGATGAAACACAGAAATTGCATCGGAATTAAATACAAAAGGCACAATGCCGACTTAAGTATTAGAAGAATGACTCTTCTTACTGTCTATGTTTTGACCTTTCCTGTGAGACCAGTTCTAGATTCCGATGCTTCACTTCTGGGGTACTGTATCCGTTGAACCTTCTTATTGACGATGAAACACAGTAAACGCATCGGAATTGAATACAAAATGCACAATGTCGACATAAGTACAAGAAGACTGACTCTTCATACCGTCTATGTTTTGAACCTTTCCTGTGAGACCAGTTTTGGATTCCGATGCTTCACCTCAGGTTTACTGTATCCCTTGAACCTTCTTATTGACGATGAAACACAGAAATAGCATCGGAATTAAATACAAAAAGCACAATGATAACTTAAGTACAAGAGGACACACTCGTCTTACATTCTATGATTTGAGCCTTTCCTGTGAGACCAGTTTTAGATATCGAAGCTTCACTTCAGGTTCACTGTATCCCTTGCATCTTCTTATTGACGATGAAACAGAGAAATTGCATCGGAATTAAATACAAAAGGCCAATGCCGACTTAGGTACAAGAAGACTGGCTCTTCATACTGTCTATCATTGGAACCTTTCCCGTGAGACCAGTTTTAGATTCCGATGCATCACTTCAGGTTTACTGTATCCCTTGGACTTTCTTATTGACTTTAAAATACAGAAATTGCATCGTAATTAAATACAAAAGGCACAATGCAGACTTGAGAACAATAGGACTGACTCTTCTTACATTCTATGGTTTGCACCTTTCCTGTGAGACCTGTTTTAGATTACGATGCTTCACTTGAGGTTTACTGTATCCCGTGGACCTTCTTATTGACGATGAAACACAGAAATTTAATCGGAATTAAATACAAAAGAGCACAATGCCGACGAAAGTACAAGAAGACTGACTCTTCTTACTGTCTATGCTTTAACCTTTACTGTGAGACCAGCTTTGGAATCCGATGATTCACTTCAGGTTTACTGTATCGCTTGGACCATCTTATTTACGATGAAACAAAGAAATTGCATCGGAATTAAATACAAAAGGCACAATGCCGACTTAAGTATTAGAAGAATGACTCTTCTTAATGTCTATGATTTGACCTTTCCTGTGAGACCAGTTTTAGATTCCGATGCTTCACTTCAGGTGTACTGCATCCCTTGGACCTTCTTGTTGACGATGAAACACAGAAATTGCTTGGGAATTAAATACAAAAGGCACAATGCTAACTTAAGTAATGGAATACTGATTCTTCGTACATTTTATGATTTGATTCTTTCCTGTTAGACCAGTTTTAGACTCCGATGCTTCACTTCAGGTTTACTGTATCCCTTACACCCCTACTTATTTGCGATGAAACACAGAAATTGCATAGGAATGATATACAAAAGGCACAATGCCGAATTAAGTACAAGAGAACTGACTCTTCCAACATTCCATGATTTGAGCCTTTCCTGTGAGACCAGTTTTAGATATCGATGCTTTACTTCAGGTTTACTGTATCCCTTGGACCTTCTTATTCACGATGAAACACAGAAAACGCATCGGAATTAAATACAAAATGCACAATGCCGACTTAAGTACAAGATGACTGACACTTCTTACTGTCTACGTTTTGTGCCTTTCCTGTGAGACCAGTTTTGGATTCCGATGCTTCACTTCAGGTTTACTGTATCTCTTGGACCTTCTTATTGACTTTGAAACACAGAAATTGCATCGGAATTAAATACAAAAGGCACAATGCCGGTTTAAGTACAAGAAGACCGACTCTTCTTACTGTCTATGTTTTGAACCTTTCCTGTGAGACCGGTATTAGATTCCGATGCTTCACTTCTGGTTTACTGTATCCCTTGGACCTTCTTATTGACTTTGAAACACAGAAATTGCATCGGAATTAAATACAAAAGGCACAATGCTGACTTAAGTACAAGATGACTGACTCTTCTTACTGTAAATGTTTTGAGCTGTCCTGTCAGAAAAGTTTTAGATTCCGATGCTTCACTTCAGGTTAACTGTATCCCTTGGACCTTCTAATTGACGATGAAACACAGAAATTGCATCGTAACTAAATACAAAAGGTACAATGCCGACTTAAGTACAAGAAGACTGTTTCACCTTACTGTCTATGTCTTCAACCTTTCCTGTGAGACCTGTTTTGGATTCCGATGCTTCACTTCACGTTTACTATATTCCTTGGACCTTCTTATTGACTTTAAAATACAGAACTTGCATCGTAATTAAATACAAAAGGCACAATGCAGACTTAAGTACAAGAGGACTGACTCCTCTTACATTCTATGATTTGCACCATTCCTGTGAGACCTATTTTAGATTACGATGCTTCACTTGAGGTATACTGTATCCCGTGGACTTTCATATTGACGACGAAACACAGAAATTTAATCGGAATTAAATACAAAAGGGCACATTGCCGAAGTAAGTACAAGAAGACTGACTCTTCTTACTGTCTATGCTTTAACCTTTACTGTGAGACCAGCTTTAGAATCCGATGATTCACTTCAGGTTTACTGTATCCCTTGGACCATCTTATTTACGATGAAACACAGAAATTGCATCGGAATTAAATACAAAAGGAACAATGCCGACTTAAGTATTAGAAGAATGACTCTTCTTACCGTCTATGTTTTGACCTTTCCTGTGAGACCAGTTTTAGATTCCGATGCTTCACTTCAGGTTTACTGTATCCCTTACACTTTCTTATTTACGATGAAACACAGAAATTTCATCGGAATGATATACAAAAGGCACAATGCCGAATTAAGTACAAGAGTACTGACTCTTCTAACATTCCATGATTTGAGCCTTTCCTGTGAGACCAGTTTTAGATATCGATGCTTCACTTCAGGTTTACTGTATCCCTTGGACCTTCTTATTGACGATGAAACATAGAAAACGCGTCGGAATTAAATACAAAATGCACAATGCCGACTTAAGTACAAGAAGACTGACTCTTCTTACCGTCTATGTTTTGAGCCTTTCCTGTGAGACCAGTTTTGGATTCCGATGCTTCACCTCAGGTCTACTGTATCCCTTGAACCTTCTTAATGACGATGAAACACAGAAATAGCATCGGAATTAAATACAAAAAGCACAATGATAACTTAAGTACAAGAGGACTGACTCGTCTTACATTCTATGATTTGAGCCTTTCCTGTGAGACCAGTTTTAGATATCGAAGCTTCACTTCAGGTTCACTGTATCCCTCGGATCTTCTTATTGTCGATGAAACAGAGAAACTGCATCGGAATTAAATACAAAAGGCACAATGCCGACTTAGGTACGAGTAGACTGACTCTTCATACTGTCTATGATTTGAACCTTTCCTGTGAGACCAGTTTTAGATTCCGATGCATCACTTCGTGTTTATTGTATCCCTTGGACTTTCATGTTGACGATGAAACACAGAAATTGCATCGGAATTAAATACAAAAGGCATAATGCTGACTTTAGTACAAGAAGACAAACTCATCTTAGTGTCTATGTTTGAACGTTTCCCATCAGTCAAGTTTTAGATTACGATGCTTCACGTCAATTTTACTGTATCCCTTGGACCATCTTAATGACGATGAAACACAGAAACTGCATCGGAATGAAATACAAAAGGCACAATGCTGACTTAAGTACAAGAAAACTGACTCTTCTTACTGTCTATGTTTTGACCTTTCCTGTGAGACCAGTTATGGATTCCGATGCTTCACTTCAGGTTTACTGTATCCCTTGGACCTTCTTATTGACTTTAAAACACAGAAATAGCATCGTAATTAAATACAAGAGGCACTATGCCGACCTAGGTACAAGAAGACTGACCCTTCATACTGTCTATGATTTGAACATTTCCTGTGAGACCAGTTTTAGTTGCCGATGCATCACTTCAGGTTTACTGTGTCCCTTGGACTTTCATATTGATGATGAAACACAGAAATTGCATCGGAATTAAATACAAAAATAACATTGCCGACTTAAGTACAAGAAGACGGACCTTTCTTACTGTCTATGTTATGAACCTTTATCTGTGAGACCGGTTTTAGGTTAATATGCTTCCCTATATTTTTAGTGTATCCCTTGGACCTTCTAATTGACGATGAAACACAGAAATTGCATCGGAATTAAATACAAAAGGCATAATGCAGACATAAGTACAAGAGGACTGACTCTTCTTACATTCTATGATTTGATTCTTTAATGTGAGACCAGGTCTAGATATCGATGCTTCACTTCAGGTTTACTGTATCCCTCTGACATTCTTATTGACGATGAAAAACAGAAATTCCATCGGAATTAAATACAATAGGCACAATGCCTGCTTAAGTACAAGAAGACTGACTCTTCTTACTGTCTATGTTTTGAGCTGTCCCGTCAGAAAAGTTTTAGATTCCGATGCTTCACTTCAGGTTAACTGTATTCCTTGGACCTTCTTATTGACTTTAAAATACAGAACTTGCATCGTAATGAAATACAAAAGGCACAATGCAGACTTAAGTACGAAAGGACTGACTCCTCTTACATTCTATGATTTGCACCTTTCCTATGAGACCTGTTTTGGATTACGATGCTTCACTTGAGGTTTACTGTATCCCGTGGACCTTCTTATTGACGATGAAACACAGAAATTTAATCGAAATTAAATACAAATGGGCACAATGCCGACGTAAGTACAAGAAGACTGACTCTTCTTACTGTCTATGCTTTAACCTTTACTGTGAGACCAGCTTTAGAATCCGTGATTCATTTCAGGTTTACTATATCCCTTGGACCATCTTAATTACGATGAAACACAGAAATTGCATCGGAATTAAATACAAAAGGCACAATGCCGACTCAAGTTTTAGAGGAATGACTTTTTTTACTGTCTATGTTTTGACCTTTCCTGTGAGACCAGTTTTAGATGCCGATGCATCACTTCAGGTTTACTGTGTCCCTTGGACTTTCATATTGATGATGAAACACAGAAATTGCATCGGAATTAAAAACAATAGGCACAATGCCTACTTAAGTACAAGAAGGCTGACTTTTCTTACTGGCTATGTTCTGAACCTTTCCTTTGAGACCAGTCACAGATTCCGATGCTTCACTTCAGGTTTACTGTATCCCTTGGACCTTCTTATTGACGATGAAACACAGAAATTGCATCCGAATTTAATACAAAGGCACAATGCCGACTTAAGTACAAGAGGACTGACACTCTAACTTTCTATGATTTGAACCTCACCTGTGAGTCCCGTTTTAGATTCCGATGCTTCACTTCAGGTTTACTGTATCCCTTGGACCTTCTTATTGACGATGAAACACAGAAATTGCATCCGAATTTATTACAAAAGCCAATGCCGACTTAAGTACAAGAGGACTGACACTCTAACTTTCTATGACATGAACATCTCCTGTAAGTACAAGTTTAGATTCCGATGCTTCACTTCAGGTTTACTGCATCCCTTGGACCTTCTTATTGACGATGAAACACAGAAATTGCATCCGAATTTATTACAAAAGCCAATGCCGACTTAAGTACAAGAGGACTGACACTCTAACTTTCTATGACATGAACCTCTCCTGTAAGTACAAGTTTAGATTCCGATGCTTCACTTCAGGTTTACTGCATCCCTTGGACCTTCTTATTGACGATGAAACACAGAAATTGCATCCGAATTTAACACAAATTGCACAATGCCGACTTAAGTACTAGAGGACTGACACTCTAACTTTCTATGATTTGAATCCCTCCTGTGAGTCCAGATTTAGATTCTGATGCTTCACTTCAGGTTTACTGTATCCCTTGGACCTTCTTATTGACGATGAAACACAGAAATTGCATCCGAATTTAATACAAAAGGCACACTGCCGACTTAAGTACAAGAGGACTGACACTCTAACGTTCTCTGTTTTGAACCTCTCCTGTGATTCCAGTTTTAGATTCCGATGCTTCACTTCAGGTTTACTGTATCCCTTGGACCTTCTTATTGACGATGATGCACAAAAATTGCATCCGATTTTAATACAAAAGTCACAATGTGGACTAAAGTACAAGAGGACTGACACTCTAACTTTCTATGATTTGAACCTCTCCTGTGAGTCCAGTTTTAGATGCCGAGGCTTCACTTCATGTTTACTGTATCCCTTAGACCTTCTTATTGACGATGAAAAACAGAAATTGCATCGGAATTAAATACAAAAGGCACAATGCCGACTTAAGTACAAGAAGACTGCCTCTTCTTACTGTCTATGTTTTGAACATTTCCTGTCACACCTGTTTTAGATTCCAAAGCTTCACTTCAAGTTTACTGTATCCCTAGGACCCACTTATTTACTTTGAAATACAGAGATCACATCGTAATTAAGTACAAAAGGCACAATGCCGACTTAAGTACAAGAGGACTGATTCTTCTTACATTCTATGATTTGCACCTTTCCTGTGAGACCTGTTTTAGATTCCGATGCTTCACTTCCGGTTTACTGTATCCCGTGGACCTTCTTATTGATGATGAAGCACAGATATTGCAGCGGAATTTTAAAAAAAATGCACAATGATGACCTAAGTACAAGAAGACTGACTCCTCTTTCTGTCTATTTTTTGAACCTTTCCGGTGAGACCAGTTTTTGATTCCGCTGCTTCAATTCAAGTTTATTGTATTCCTTGGCCCTTGTTATTGACGATGAAACACAGAAATAGCAACGGAATTAAATACAAAGGCACAATGATAACTTATGTACAAGAAGACTGACTCGTCTTACACTCTATGATTTGAGCCTTTCCTGTGAGACCAGTTTTAGATATCGAAGCTTCACTTCAGGTTTACTGTATCCCTGGGATCTTCTTATTGACGACGAAACAGATAAATATCAGAATTAAATACAATAGGCACAATGCCGACTTAGGTACAAGAAATAGCTTCTTAATTAAATACAAAAGGCACAATGCCTTCTTAAGTAGAAGAAGACTGACTCTTCTTACATTCTATGATTTGAACCTTTCCTGCGAGACCAGTTTTAGATTCTGATGCATCACTTCAGGTTTAATGTATCCCTTGGACCTTCTTATTGACGACGAAACACAGAAATTGCATCGGAATTAAATACAAAAGACACAAGGCCGACTTATGTACAAGAAGACTGAGTCTTCTTACTGTCTATGATTTGAACCTTTCCATTGAGACCAATTTTAGATTCCGATGCCTCACTTTAGGTTTACTGTATCCCTTGGTCCTTCTTATTGACGATGAAACACAGAAATTGCATCCAAATTTAATACAAAAGGCACAATGCCGACTTAAGTACAAAAGGACTGACACTCTAACTATCTATGATTTCAACCTCTCCTGTGAGTCCAGTTTTACATTCTGATGCTGGACTTCACGTATGCAGTATACCTCGGACCTTCTTATTGACGATGAAACACAGATATTGCATCCGAATTTAATACAAAAGGCACAATGCCGACTTAAGTACAAGAGGACTGACACTCTAACTTTCTATGATTTGAACCACTCCTGTGAGTCCAGTTTAAGATTCCGATGCTTCACTTCAGGTTTACTGTACACCTTGGACCTCCTTATTGAAGATGAAACACAGAAATTGCATCCGAATTTATTACAAAAGGCACAATGCCGACTTAAGTACAAGAGGACTGACACTCTAACTTTCCATGATATGAATCTCTCCTGTGAGTACAATTTTAGATTCCGATGCTTCACTTCAGGTTTACTGCATCCCTTGGACCTTCTTATTGACGATGAAACACAGAAATAGCATCCGAATTTAATACAACAGGCACAATGCCGACTTAAGTACAAGAGGACTGACACTCTAACTTTCTATGATTTGAACCACTCCTGTGAGTCCAGTTATAGATTCCGATCCTTCACGTCAGGTTTACTGTATCCCTTCGACCTTGTTATTGACGATGAAACAAGAAATTGCATCCGAATATAATACAACAGGCACAATGCCGACTTAAGTACAAGAGGACTGACACTCTAACTTTCTATGATTTGAACCACTCCTGTGAGTCCAGTTATAGATTCCGATCCTTCACGTCAGGTTTACTGTATCCCTTCGACCTTCTTATTGACGATGAAACACAAAAATTGCATCCGAATTTAATACAAAAGGCACAATGCCGACTTAAGTACAAGAGGACTGACACTCTAACTTTCTATGATTTGGACCTCTCCTGTGAGACCAGTTTTAGATTCCGATGCTTCACTTCAGTTTTACTGTATACCTTTGACCTTCTTATTAACAATGAAACACAGAAATTGCATCCGAATTTAATACAAAAGGCACAATGCCGACTTAAGTACAAGAGGACTGACACTCTAACTTTCTATGATTCGAATCACTCCTGTGAGTCCAGTTTTTGATTCCGATGCTTAACTTCCGGTTTACTGTATCCCTTGGACCTTCGTATTGAGGATGAAACACAGAAATTGCATCCGAATTTAGTACAAAAGGCACAATGCCGACTTAAGTACAAGAGGACTGACACTCTAACTTTCTCTGTTATGAACCTCTCCTGTGAGTCCAGTTTTTGATTCCGATGCTTCACTTCAGGTTTACTGTATCCCTTGGACCTTCTTATTGACGATGATGCACAGAAATTGCATCTGATTTTAATACAAAAGTCACAATGCCGACTTAAGTACAAGGGGACTGACACTCTAACTTTCTATGATTTGAACCTCTCCAGTGAGGCCAGTTTCAGATGCCGAGGCTTCACTTCAGGTTTACAGTATCCCTTGGACCTTCTAATTGACGATGAAAAACAGAAATTGCATCGGAATTAAATACAAAAGGCACAATGCCGACTTAAGTACAAGAAGACTGCCTCTTCTTACTCTCTATCTTTTGAACATTTCCTGTCACACCTGTTTTAGATTCCAAAGCTTCACTTCAAGTTTACTGTATCCCTAGGACTTTCTTATTTACTTTGAAATACAGAGATCACATCGTAATTAAATACAAAAGGCACAATGCCGACTTAAGTACAAGAGGACTGTCTCTTCTTACATTCTATGATTTGCACCTTTCCTGTGAGACCTGTTTTAGATTCCGATGCTTCACTTCCGGTTTACTGTATCCCGTGGACCTTCTTATTGATGATGAAGCACAGAAATTGCATCGGAATTAAAAAAAATGCACAATGATGACCTAAGTACAGGAAGACTGACTCCTCTTTCTGTCTATTTTTTGAACCTTTCCGATGAGACCAGTTTATGATTCCGCTGCTTCACTTCAAGTTTACTGTATTCCTTGGCCCTTCTTATTGACGATGAAACGCAGAAATAGCATCGGAATTAAATACAAAGGCACAATGATAACTTATGTACAAGAGGACTGACTCGTCTTACATTCTATGATTTGAGCCTTTCCTGTGAGACCAGTTTTAGATATCGAAGCTTCACTTCTGGTTTACTATATCCCTGGGATCATCTTATTAACGATGAAACAGATAAATATCGGAATTAAATACAAAAGGCACAATGCCGACTTAGGTACAAGAGGACTGACTATCTAACTTTCTATGATATGAACCTCTCCTGTGAGTACAATTTTAGATTCCGATGCTTCACTTCAGGTTTACTGCATCCCTTGGACCTTCTTATTGACGATGAAACACAGAATATGCATCCGAATTTAATACAACAGGCACAATGCCGACTTAAGTACAAGAGGACTGACACTCTAACTTTTTATGATTTGAACCACTCCTGTGAGTCCAGTTATAGATTCCGATGCTTCACTTCAGGTTTACTGTATCTCTTGGACCTTCTTATTGACGATGAAACACAGAAATTGCATCCGAATTTAATACAAAAGGCACAATGCCCACTTAAGTACAAGAGGACTGACACTCTAACTTTTTATGATTTGAACCACTCCTGTGAGTCCAGTCATAGATTCCGATGCTTCACTTCAGGTTTACTGTATCCCTTGGACCTTCTTATTGACGATGAAACACAGAAATTGCATCCGAATTTAATACAAAAGGCACAATGCCGACTTAAGTACAAGAGGACTGACACTCTAACTTTCTATGATATGAACCTCTCCTGTGAGTACAAGTTTAGATTCCGATGCTTCACTTCAGGTTTACTGCATCCCTTGGACCTTCTTATTGACGATGAAACACAGAAATTGCATCCGAATTTAACACAAAAGGCACAATGCCGACTTAAGTACAAGATTACTGACACTCTAACTTTCTCTGTTTTGAACCTCTCCTGTGATTCCAGTTTTAGATTCCGATGCTTCACTTCAGGTTTACTGTATCCCCTGGACCTTCTTATTGACGATGATGCACAGAAATTGCATCCGATTTTAATACAAAAGTCGCAATGCCGACTTAAGTACAAGGGGACTGAGACTCTGACTTTCTATGATTTGAACCTCTCCAGTGAGGCCAGTTTCAGATGCCGAGGCTTCACTTCAGGTTTACTGTATCCCTTGGACCTTTTTATTGACGATGAGAAACAGAAATTGCATCGGAATTAAATACAAAAGGCACAATGCCGACTTAAGTACAAGAAGACTGCCTCTTCTTACTCTCTATCTTTTGAACATTTCCTGTCACACCTGTTTTAGATTCCAAAGCTTCACTTCAAGTTTACTGTATCCCTAGGACCTACTTATTTACTTTGAAATACAGAGATCACATCGTAATTAAATACAAAAGGCACAATGCCGACTTAAGTACAAGAGGACTGACTCTTCTTACATTCTATGATTTGCACCTTTCCTGTGAGACCTGTTTTAGATTCCGATGCTTCACTTCCGGTTTACTGTATCCCTGGGATCTTCTTCTTGACGACGAAACAGATAAATATCGGAATTAAATACAAAAGGCACAATGCCGACTTAGGTACAAGAAATGGCTTCGGAATTAAATACAAAAGGCACAATGCCTTCTTAAGTACAAGAAGACTGACTCTTCTTACATTCTATGATTTGAACCTTTCCTGCGAGACCAGTTTTAGATTCCGATGCATCACTTCAGGTTTAATGTATCCCTTGGACCTTCTTATTGACGATGAAACACAGAAATTGCATCGGAATTAAATACAAAAGACACAAGGCCGACTTAAGTACAAGAGGACTGACACTCTATCTTTCTATGATTTGAACCATTCCTGTGAGTCCAGTTTAAGATTCCGATGCTTCACTTCAGGTTTACTGTATACCTTGGACCTCCTTATTGACGATGAAACACAGAAATTGCATCCGAATTTATTACAAAAGGCACAATGCCGACTTAAGTACAAGAGGACTGACACTCTAAATTTCTATGATTTGAACCACTCCTGTGAGTCCAGTTATAGATTCCGATCCTTCACGTCAGGTTTAGTGTATCCCTTAGACCTTCTTATTGACGATGAAACACAGAAATTGCATCCGAATTTAATACAAAAGGCACAATGTCGACTTAAGTACAAGAGGACTGACACTCTAACTTTCTATGATTTGAACCACTCCTGTGAGTCCAGTTTAAGATTCCGATGCTTCACTTCAGGTTTACTGTATACCTTGGACCTTCTTATTGACGATGAAACACAGAAATTGCATCCGAATTTATTACAAAAAGCACAATGCCGACTTAAGTACAAGAGGACTGACTATCTAACTTTCTATGATATGAAACTCTCCTGTGAGTACAATTTTAGATTCCGATGCTTCACTTCAGGTTTACTGCATCCCTTGGACCTTCTTATTGACGATGAAACACAGAAATTGCATCCGAATTTAATACAACAGGCACAATGCCGACTTAAGTACAAGAGGACTGACACTCTAACTCTTTATGATTTGAACCACTCCTGTGAGTCCAGTTATAGATTCCGATGCTTCACTTCAGGTTTACTGTATACCTTGGACCTTCTTATTGACGATGAAACACAGAAATTGCATCCGAATTTAATACAAAAAGCACAATGCCCACTTAAGTACAAGTCGACTGACACTCAAATTTTCTATGATTTGAACCTCACCTGTGAGTCCAGTTTTAGATTTCTATGCTTCACTTCAGGTTTACTGTATCCCTTGGACCTTCTTATTGACGATGAAATACAGAAATTGCATCCGAATTTAATACAAAAGGCACAATGCCGACTTAAGTACGAGAGGACTGACACTCTAATTTTCTATGATTTGAACCTCACCTGTGAGTCCAGTTTTTGATTCCGATGCTTCACTTTAGGTTTACTGTGTACCTTGGACCTTCTTATTGACGATGAAACACAGAAATTGCATCTGAATTTATTACAAAAGGCACAATGCCGACTTAAGTACAAGAGGACTGACACTCTAACTTTCTATGATATGAACCTCTCCTGTGAGTACAAGTTTAGATTCCGATGCTTCACTTCTGGTTTACTGCATCCCTTGGACCTTCTTATTGACGATGAAACACAGGAATTGCATCCGAATTTTACACAAATTGCACAATGCCGTCTTAAGTACTAGAGGACTGACACTCTAACTTTCTATGATTTGAACCTCTCCTGTGAGTCCAGATTTAGATTCCGATGCTTCACTTCAGGTTTACTGTATCCCTTGGACCTTCTTATTGACGATGAAACACAGAAATTGCATCCGAATTTAATACAAAAGGCACAATGCCGACTTAAGTACAAGAGGACTGACACTCTAACTTTCTCTGTTTTGAACCTCTCCTGTGATTCCAGTTTTAGATTCCGATGCTTCACTTCAGGTTTACTGTATCCCTTGGACCTTCTTATTGACGATGAAAAACAGAAATTGCATCGGAATTAAATACAAAAGGCACAATGCCGACTTAAGTACAAGAAGACTGCCTCTTCTTACTCTCTATCTTTTGAACATTTCCTGTCACACCTGTTTTAGATTCCAAAGTTTCACTTCAAGTTTACTGTATCCCTAGGACCTACTTATTTACTTTGAAATACAGAGATCACATCGTAATTAAATACAAAAGGCACAATGCCGACTTAAGTGCAAGAGGACTGACTCTTCTTACATTCTATGATTTGCACCTATCCTGTGAGACCTGTTTTAGATTCCGATGCTTCACTTCCGGTTTACTGTATCCCGTGGACCTTCTTATTGATGATGAAGCACAGAAAGTGCATCGGAAATTAAAAAAAAATGCACATTGATGACCTAAGTACATGAAGACTGACTCCTCTTTCTGTCTATTTTTTGAACCTTTCTGTTGAGACCAGTTTTTGATTCCGCTGCTTCACTTCAAGTTTCTTGTATTCCTTGGCCCTTCTTATTGACGATGAAACACAGAAATAGCATCGGAATTAAATACAAAGGCACAATGATAACTTATGTACAAGAAGACTGACTCGTCTTACATTCTATGATTTGAGCCTTTCTTGTGAGACCAGTTTTAGATATCGAAGCTTCACTTCAGGTTTACTGTATCCCTGGGATCTTCTTATTGACGACGAAACAGATAAATATCGGAATTAAATACAAAAGGCACAATGCCGACTTGAGTACAAAAGGACTGACACTCTAACTATCTATGATTTCAACCTCTCCTGTGAGTCCAGTTCTACATTCCGATGCTTGACTTCACGTTTGCAGTATACCTCGGACCTTCTTATTGACGATGAAACACAGATATTGCATCCGAATTTAATACAAAAGGCACAATGCCGACTTAAGTACAAGAGGACTGACACTCTATCTTTCTATGATTTGAACCACTCCTGTGAGTCCAGTTTAAGATTCCGATGCTTCACTTCAGGTTTACTGTATACCTTGGACCTCCTTATTGA
Source organism: Schistocerca americana (assembly GCF_021461395.2). NCBI lineage: Eukaryota > Metazoa > Arthropoda > Insecta > Orthoptera > Acrididae > Schistocerca > Schistocerca americana. The sequence continues at coordinate 207,148 of NW_025725994.1, read as the reverse complement.
CGATAAAACACAGAAATTGCATCGTAATTTATTACAAAAGGCACAATGCCGACTTAAGTACAAGAGGACTGACACCCTAACTTTCTATGATTTGAACCACTCCTGTGAGTCCAGTTATAGATTCCGATCCTTCACGTCAGGTTTACTATATCCCTTCGACCTTCTTATTGACGATGAAACACAGAAATTGCATCCGAATTTAATACAAAAGGCACAATGTCGACTTAAGTACAAGAGGACTGACACTCTAACTTTCTATGATTCGAATCACTCCTGTGAGTCCAGTTTTTGATTCCGATGCTTAACTTCCGTTTTACTGTATCCCTTGGACCTTCTTACTGAGGATGAAACACAGAAATTGCATCCGAATTTAGTACAAAAGGCACAATGCCGACTTAAGTACAAGAGGACTGACACTCTAACTTTCTCTGTTTTGAACCTCTCCTGTGAGTCCAGTTTTAGATTCCGATGCTTCACTTCAGGTTTACTGTATCCCTTGGACCTTCTTATTGACGATGAAAAACAGAAATTGCATCGGAATTAAATACAAAAGGTACAATGCCGACTTAAGTACAAGAAGACTGCCTCTTCTTACTCTCTATCTTTTGAACATGTCCTGTCACACCTGTTTAAGATTCCAAAGCTTCACTTCAAGGTTACTGTATTCCTAGGACTTTCTTATTTACTTTGAAATACAGAGATCACATCGTAATTAAATACAAAAGGCACAATGCCGACTTAAGTACAAGAGGACTGACTCTTCTTACATTCTATGATTTGCACCTTTCCTGTGAGACCTGTTTTAGATTCTGATGCTTCACTTCCGGTTTACTGAATCCCGTGGACCTTCTTATTGATGATGAAGCACAGAAATTGCATCGGAATTAAAAAAAATGCACAATGATGACCTAAGTACAAGAAGACTGACTCCTCTTTCTGTCTATTTTTTGAACCTTTCCGGTGAGACCAGTTTTTGATTCCGCTGCTTCACTTCAAGTTTACTGTATTCCTTGGCCCTTCTTATTGACGATGAAACACAGAAATAGCATCGGAATTAAATACAAAGGCACAATGATAACTTGTGTACAAGAGGACTGACTCGTCTTACATTCTATGATTTGAGCCTTTCCTGTGAGACCAGTTTTAGATATCGAAGCTTCACTTCAGGTTTACTGTATCCCTGGGATCTTCTTATTGACGATGAAACAGATAAATATCGGAATTAAATACAGAAGGCACAAAGCCGACTTAGGTACAAGAAATGGCTTCGGAATTAAATACAAAAGGCACAATGCCTTCTTAAGTACAAGAAGACTGACTCTTCTTACATTCTGTGATTTGAACCTTTCCTGCGAGACCAGTTTTACATTCCGATGCATCACTTCAGGTTTAATGTATCCCTTGGACCTTCTTATTGACGATGAAACACAGAAATTGCATCCGAATTTAATACAAAAGGCACAATGCCGACTTAAGTACAAAAGGACTGACACTCAAACTATCTATGATTTGAACCTCTCCTGTGAGTCCAATTTTACATTCCGATGCTTGACTTCAGGTTTGCAGTATACCTCGGACCTTCTTATTGACGATGAAACACATATATTGCATCCGAATTTAATACAAAAGGCACAATGCTGACTTAAGTACAAGAGGACTGACACTCTAACTTTCTATGATTTGAACCACTCCTGTGAGTCCAGTTTTAGATTCCGATGCTTCACTTCAGGTTTACTGTATCCCTTGGACCTTCTTATTGACGATGAAACACAGAAATTGCATCCGAATTTAATACAAAAGGCACAATGCCGACTTAAGTACAAGAGGACTGACACTCTAACTTTCTATGATTTAAACCTCTCCTGTGAGTCCAGTTTTAGATTCCGATGCTTCACTTCAAGTTTACTGTATCCCTTGGACCTTCTTATTGACGATGAAACACAGAAATTGCATCCGAATTAAATACAAAAGGCAGAATGCCGACTTAGGTACAAGAGGACTGACACTCTAACTTTCTTTGATTTGAACCTCTCCTGCGATTCCAGTTTTAGATTCCAATGCTTCACTTCAGGTTTTCTGTATCCCTTGGACCTTCTTATTGACGATGAAATACAGAAATTGCATCCGAATTTAATACAAAAGGCACAATGCCGACTTAAGTACAAGAGGACTGACACTCTAATTTCCTATGATTTGAACCTCACCTGTGAGTCCAGTTTTAGATTCCGATGCTTCACTTCAGGTTTACTGTATACCTTGGACCCTCTTATTGACGATGAAACACAGAAATTGCATCCGAATTTATTACAAAAGGCACAATGCCGACTTAAGTACAAGAGGACTGACACTCTAACTTTCTATGATTTGAACCTCTCCTGTGAGTCCAGATTTAGATTCCGATGCTTCACTTCAGGTTTACTGTATCCCTTGGACCTTCTTATTGACGATGAAACACAGAAATTGCATCCGGATTTAATACAAAAGGCACAATGCCGCCTTAAGTACAAGAGGACCGACACTCTAACTTTCTCAGTTTTGAACCTCTCCTGTGAGTCCAGTTTTAGATTCCGATGCTTCACTTCAGGTTTACTGTATCCCTTGGACCTTCTTATTGAAGATGAAAAACAGAAATTGCATAGGAATTAAATACAAAAGGCGCAATGCCGACTTAAATACAAGAAGACTGCGTCTTCTTACTGTCTATGTTTTGAACATTTCCTGTCACACCTGTTTTACATTATAAAGCTTCACTTCAAGTTTACTGTATCCCTAGGACCTACTTATTTACTTTGAAATACGGAGATCACATCGTAATTAAATACGAAAGGCACAATGCCGACTTAAGTACAAGAGGACTGACTCTTCTTACATTCTGGGATTTGCACCTTTCCTGTGAGACCTGTTTTAGATTCCGATGCTTCACTTCCGGTTTACTGTATCCCGTGGACCTTCTTATTGATGATGAAGCACAGAAATTGCATCGGAATTTAAAAAAAAATGCACAATGATGACCTAAGTACAAGAAGACTGATTCCTCTTTCTGTCTATTTTTTTAAACCTTTCCGGTGAGACCAGTTTTTGATTCCGCTGCTTCACTTCAAGTTTATTGTATTCCTAGGCCCTTCTTATTGACGATGAAACACAGAAATAGCATCGGAATTAAATACAAAGGCACAATGATAACTTATGTACAAGAAGACTGACTCGTCTTACATTCTATGATTTGAGCCTTTCCTGTGTGACCAGTTTTAGATATCGAAGCTTCACTTCAGGTTTACTGTATCCCTGGGATCTTCTTACTGACGATGATACAGATAAATATCGGAATTAAATACAAAAGGCACAATGCCGACTTAGGTACAAGAAATGGCTTCGGAATTAAATACAAAAGGCACAATGCCTTCTTAAGTACAAGAAGACTGACTCTTCTTACATTCTATGATTTGAACCTTTCCTGCGAGACCAGTTTTAGATTCCGATGCATCACTTCAGGTTTAATGTATTCCTTGGACCTTCTAATTGACGATGAAACACAGAAATTGCATCGGAATTAAATACAAAAGACACAAGGCCGACTTAAGTACAAGAAGACTGAATCTTCTTACTGTCTATGATTTGAACCTTTCCATTGAGACCAATTTTAGATTCCATTGCCTCACTTCAGGTTTACTGTATCCCTTGGACCTTCTTATTGACGATGAAACACACAAATTGCATCCGAATTTAATACAATAGGCACAATGCCGACTTAAGTACAAAAGGACTGACACTCTAACTATCTATGATTTGAACCTCTCCTGTGCGTCCAGTTTTACATTCCGATGCTTGACTTCAGGTTTGCAGTATACCTCGGACCTTCTTATTGACGATGAAACACAGATATTGCATCCGAATTTAATACAAAAGGCACAATGCTGACTTAAGTACAAGAGGACTGACACTCTAACTTTCTATGATTTGAACCACTCCTGTGAGTCCAGTTTAAGATTCCAATGCTTCACTTCAGGTTTACTGTATCCCTTGGACATTCTTATTGACGATGAAACACAGAAATTGCATCCGAATTTAATACAAAAGGCGCAATGCCGACTTAAGTACAAGAGGACTGACACTCTAACTTTCTATGATTTAAACCTCTCCTGTGAGTCCAGTTTTAGATTCCGATGCTTCACTTCAGGTTTACTGTATCCCTTGGACCTTCTTATTGACGATGAAACACAGAAATTGCATCCGAATTTAATACAAAAGGCACAATGCCGACTTAAGTACAAGAGGACTGACACTCTAACTTTCTTTGATTTGAACCTCTCCTGTGATTCCAGTTTTAGATTCCAATGCTTCACTTCAGGTTTTCTGTATCCCTTGGACCTTCTTATTGACGATGAAATACAGAAATTGCATCCGAATTTAATACAAAAGGCACAATGCCGACTTAAGTACAAGAGGACTGACTCTCTAATTTTCTATGATTTGAACCTCACCTGTGAGCCCAGTTTTAGATTCCGATGCTTCACTTCAGGTTTACTGTATACCTTGGACCTTCTTATTGACGATGAAACACAGAAATTGCATCCGAATTTATTACAAAAGGCACAATGCCGACTTAAGTGCAAGAGGACTGACACTCTAACTTTCTATGATATGAACCTCTCCTGTGAGTACAATTTTAAATTCCGATGCTTCACTTCAGGTTTACTGCATCCCTTGGACCTTCTTATTGACGATGAAACACAGAAATTGCATCCGAATTTAACACAAATTGCACAATGCCGACTTAAGTACTAGAGGACTGACACTCTAACTTTCTATGATTTGAACCTCTCCTGTGAGTCCAGATTTAGATTCCGATGCTTCACTTCAGGTTTACTGTATCCTATGGACCTTCTTATTGACGATGAAACACAGAAATTGCATCCGAATTTAATACAAAAGGCACAATGCCGACTTAAGTACAAGAGGACTAACACTCTAACTTTCTCTGTTTTGAACCTCTCCTGTGATTCCAGTTTTAGATTCCGATGCTTCACTTCAGGTTTACTGTATCCCTTGGACCTTCTTATTGACGATGAAAACAGAAATTGCATCGGAATTAAATACAAAAGGCACAATGCCGACTTAAGTACAAGAAAACTGCCTCTTCTTACTGTCTATGTTTGAACATTTCCTGTCACACCTGTTTTAGATTCCAAAGCTTCACTTCAAATTTACTGTATCCCTTGGACCTACTTATTTACTTTGAAATACAGAGATCACATCGTAATTAAATACTGAAAGCACAGTGCCGTCTTAAGTACAAGAGGACTGACTCTTCTTACATTCTATGATTTGCACCTTTCCTGTGAGACCTGTTTTAGATTCCGATGCTTCACTTCCGGTTTACTGTATCCCGTGGACCTTCTTATTGATGATGAAGCACAGAGATTGCATCGGAATTTAAACAAAAATGCACAATGATGACCTAAGTACAAGAAGACTGCCTCCTCTTTCTGTCTATGTTTTTAACTTTTCCGGTGAGACCAGTTTTTGATTCCGCTGCTTCACTTCAAGTTTATTGTATTCCTTGGCCCTTCTTATTGACGATGAAACACAGAAAAAGCATCGGAATTAAATACAAAGGCACAATGATAACTTATGTACAAGAAGACTGACTCATCTTACATTCTATGATTTGAGCCTTTCCTGTGAGTCCAGTTTTAGATATCGAAGCTTCACTTCAGGTTTACTGTATCCCTGGGATCTTCTTATTGACGATGAAACAGATAAATATCGGAATTAAATACAAAAGGCACAATGCCGACTTAGGTACAAGAAATGGCTTCGGAATTAAATACAAAAGGCACAATGCCTTCTTAAGTACAAGAAGACTGACTCTTCTTACATTCTATGATTTGAGCCTTTCCTGCGAGACCAGTTTTAGATTCCGATGCATCACTTCAGGTTTAATGTATCCCTTGGACCTTCTAATTGACGATGAAACACAGAAATTGCATCGGAATTAAATACAAAAGACACAAGGCCGACTTAAGTACAAGAAGACTGACTCTTCTTACTGTCTATGATTTGAACCTTTCCATTGAGACCAATTTTGGATTCCGATGCCTCACTTCAGGTTTACTGTATCCCTTGGACCTTCTTATTGACGATGAAACACAGAAATTGCATCCGAATTTAATACAATAGGCACAATGCCGACTTAAGTACAAAAGGACTGACACTCTAACTATCTATGATTTGAACCTCTCCTGTGCGTCCAGTTTTACATTCCGATGCTTGACTTCAGGTTTGCAGTATACCTCGGACCTTCTAATTGACGATGAAACACAGATATTGCATCCGAATTTAATACAAAAGGCACAATGCTGACTTAAGTACAAGAGGACTGACACTCTAACTTTCTATGATTTGAACCACTCCTGTGAGTCCAGTTTAAGATTCCGATGCTTCACTTCAGGTTTACTGTATCCCTTGGACCTTCTTATTGACGATGAAACACAGAAATTGCATCCGAATTTAATACAAAAGGCGCAATGCCGACTTAAGTACAAGAGGCCTGACACTCTAACTTTCTATGATTTAAACCTCTCCTGTGAGTCCAGTTTTAGATTCCGATGCTTCACTTCGGGTTTACTGTATCCCTTGGACCTTCGTATTGACGATGAAACACAGAAATTGCATCCGAATTTAATACAATAGGCACAATGCCGACTTAAGTACAAGAGGACTGACACTATAACATTCTTTGATTTGAACCTCTCCTGTGATTCCAGTTTTAGATTACAATGCTTCACTTCAGGTTTTCTGTATCCCTTGGACCTTCTTATTGTCGATGAAATACAGAAATTGCATCCGAATTTAATACAAAAGGCTCAATGCCGACTTAAGTACAAGAGGACTGACACTCTAATTTTCTTTGATTTGAACCTCACCTGTGAGCCCAGTTTTAGATTCCGATGCTTCACTTCAGGTTTACTGTATACCTTGGACCTTCGTATTGACGATGAAACACAGAAATTGCATCCGAATTTATTACAAAAGGCACAATGCCGACTTGAGTGCAAGAGGACTGACACTCTAACTTTCTATGATATGAACCTCTATTGTGAGTACAATTTTAAATTCCGATGCTTCACTTCAGGTTTACTGCATCCCTTGGACCTTCTTATTGACGATGAAACACAGAAATTGCATCCGAATTTAACACAAATTGCACAATGAAGACTTAAGTACAAGAGGACTGACACTCTAACTTTCTCTGTTTTGAACCTCTCCTGTGAGTCCAGTTTTAGATTCCGATGCTTCACTTCAGGTTTACTGTATCCCTTGGACCTTCTTATTGACGATGAAAAACAGAAATTGCATCGGAATTAAATACAAAAGGCACAATGCCGACATAAGTACAAGAAGACTGCCTCTTCTTACTGTCTATGTTTGAACATTTCCTGTCACACCTGTTTTAGATTCCAAAGCTTCACTTCAAGTTTACTGTATCCCTTGGACCTACTTATTTACTTTGAAATACAGAGATCACATCGTAATTAAATACTAAAAGCACAATGCCTACTTAAGTACAAGAGGACTGACTCTTCTTACATTCTATGATTTGCACCTTTCCTGTGAGACCTGTTTTAGATTCCAATGCTTCACTTCCGGTTTACTGTATCCCGTGGACCTTCTTATTGATGATGAAGCACAGAGATTGCATCGGAATTTAAAAAAAAATGCACAATGATGACCTAAGTACAAGAAGACTGACTCCTCTTTCTGTCTATTTTTTGAACCTTTCCGGTGAGACCAGTTTTTGATTCCGCTGCTTCACTTCAAGTTTATTGTATTCCTTGGCCCTTCTTATTGACGATGAAACACAGAAAAAGCATCGGAATTTAATACAAAGGCACAATGATAACTTATGTACAAGAAGACTGACTCGTCTTACATTCTATGATTTGAGCCTTTCCTGTGAGACCAGTTTTAGATATCGAAGCTTCACTTCAGGTCTACTGTATCCCTGGGATCTTCTTATTGACGATGAAACAGATAAATATCGGAATTAAATACAAAAGGCACCATGCCTTCTTAAGTACAAGAAGACTGACTCTTCTTACATTCTGTGATTTGAACCTTTCCTGCGAGACCAGTTTTACATTCCGATGCATCACTTCAGGTTTAATGTATCCCTTGGACCTTCTTATTGACGATGAAACACAGAAATTGCATCGGAATTAAATACAATAGACACAAGGCCGACTTAAGTACAAGAAGACTGACTCTTCTTACTGTCTATGATTTGAACCTTTCCATTGAGACCAATTTTAGATTCCGATGCCTCACTTCAGGTTTACTGTATCCCTTGGACCTTCTTATTGACGATGAAACACACAAATTGCATCCGAATTTAATACAAAAGGCACAATGCCGACTAAAGTACAAGAGGACTGACACTCTAACTTTCTATGATTGAAACCTCTCCTGTGAGTCCAGTTTTAGATTCCGATGCTTCACTTCAAGTTTACCGTATCCCTTGGACCTTCTTATTGACGATGAAACACATAAATTGCATCCGAATTTAATACAAAAGGCAGAATGCCGACTTAAGTACAAAAGGACTGACACTCAAACTATCTATGATTTGAACCTCTCCTGTGAGTCCAGTTTTACATTCCGATTATTGACTTCTGGTTTGCAGTATACCTCGGACCTTCTTATTGACGATGAATCTTAGATATTGCATCCGAATTTAATACAAAAGGCACAATGCTGACTTAATTACAAGAGGACTGACACTCTAACTTTCTATGATTTGAACCACTCCTGTGAGTCCAGTTTAAGATTCCGATGCTTCACTTCAGGTTTACTGTATCCCTTGGACCTTCTTATTGACGATGAAACACATAAATTGCATCCGAATTTAATACAAAAGGCAGAATGCCGACTTAAGTACAAGAGGACTGACACTCTAACTTTCTTTGATTTAAACCTCTCCTGTGATTCCAGTTTTAGATTCCAATGCTTCACTTCAGGTTTTCTGTATCCCTTGGACCTTCTTATTGACGATGAAATACAGAAATTGCATCCGAATTTAATACAAAAGGCACAATGCCGACTTAAGTACAAGAGGACTGACACTCTAATTTCCTATGATTTGAACCTCACCTGTGAGTCCAGTTTTAGATTCCGATGCTTCACTTCAGGTTTACTGTATACCTTGGACCTTCTTATTGACGATGAAACACAGAAATTGCATCCGAATTTATTACAAAAGGCACAATGCCGACTTAAGTTCAAGAGGACTGACACTCTAACTTTCTATGATATGAACCTCTCCTGTGAGTACAATTTTAGATTCCGATGCTTCACTTCAGGTTTACTGTATCCCTTGGACCTTCTTATTGACGATGAAACACAGAAATTGCATCCGGTTTTAATACAAAAGGCACAATGCCGCCTTAAGTACAAGAGGACCGACACTCTAACTTTCTCTGTTTTGAACCTCTCCTGTGAGTCCAGTTTTAGATTCCGATGCTTCACTTCAGGTTTACTGTATCCCTTGGACCTTCTTATTGAAGATGAAAAACAGAAATTGCATCGGAATTAAATACAAAAGGCACAATGCCGACTTAAATACAAGAAGACTGCGTCTTCTTACTGTCTATGTTTTGAACATTTCCTGTCACACCTGTTTTACATTATAAAGCTTCACTTCAAGTTTACTGTATCCCTAGGACCTACTTATTTACTTTGAAATACAGAGATCACATCGTAATTAAATACAAAAGGCACAATGCCGACTTAAGTACAAGAGGACTGACTCCTCTTACATTCTATGATTTGCACGTTTCCTGTGAGACCTGTTTTAGATTCCGATGCTTCACTTCCGGTTTACTGTATCCCGTGGACCTTCTTGATGATGATGACGCACAGAAATTGCATCGGAATTTTAAAAAAAATGCACAATGATGACCTAAGTACAAGAAGACTGACTCCGCTTTCTGTCTATTTTTTGAACATTTCCGGTGAGACCAGTTATTGATTCCGCTGCTTCACTTCAAGTTCATTGTATTCCTTGGCCCTTCTTATTGACGATGAAACACAGAAATAGCATCCGAAGTAAATAAAAAGGCACAATGATAACTTATGTACAAGAAGATTGACTCGTCTTTCATTCTATGATTTGAGCCTTTCCTGTGAGACCAGTTTTAGATATCGAAGCTTCACTTCAGGTTTACTGTAACCCTGGGATCTTCTTATTGACGATGAAACAGATAAATATCGGAATTAAATACAAAAGGCACAACGCCGACTTAGGTACAAAAAATGGCTTCGGTATTAAATACAAGAGGCACAATGCCTTCTTAAGTACAAGAAGACTGACTCTTCTTACATTCTATGATTTGAACCTTTCCTGCGAAACCAGTTTTAGATTCCGATGCATCACTTCAGGTTTAATGTATCCCTTGGACCTTCTTATTGACGATGAAACACAGAAATTGCATCGGAATTAAATACAAAAGACACAAGGCCGACTTAAGTACAAGAAGACTGACTCTTCTTACTGTCTATGATTTGAACCTTTCCATTGAGACCAATTTTAGATTCCGATGCCTCACTTCAGGTTTACTGTATCCCTTGGACCTTCTTATTGACGATGAAACACAGAAATTGCATCCGAATTTAATACAAAAGGCACAATGCCGACTTAAGTACAAGAGGACTGACACTCTAACTTTCTATGATTTGAACCACTCCTGTGAGTCCAGTTTAAGATTCCGATGCTTCACTTCAGGTTTACTGTATCCCTTGGACCTTCTTATTGACGATGAAACACATAAATTGCATCCGAATTTAATACAAAAGGCAGAATGCCGACTTAAGTACAAGAGGACTGACACTCTAACTTTCTTTGATTTAAACCTCTCCTGTGATTCCAGTTTTAGATTCCAATGCTTCACTTCAGGTTTTCTGTATCCCTTGGACCTTCTTATTGACGATGAAATACAGAAATTGCATCCGAATTTAATACAAAAGGCACAATGCCGACTTAAGTACAAGAGGACTGACACTCTAATTTCCTATGATTTGAACCTCACCTGTGAGTCCAGTTTTAGATTCCGATGCTTCACTTCAGGTTTACTGTATACCTTGGACCTTCTTATTGACGATGAAACACAGAAATTGCATCCGAATTTATTACAAAAGGCACAATGCCGACTTAAGTACAAGAGGACTGACACTCTAACTTTCTATGATATGAACCTCTCCTGTGAGTACAATTTTAGATTCCGATGCTTCACTTCAGGTTTACTGTATCCCTTGGACCTTCTTATTGACGATGAAACACAGAAATTGCATCGGATTTAATACAAAAGGCACAATGCCGCCTTAAGTACAAGTGGACCGACACTCTAACTTTCTCTGTTTTGAACCTCTCCTGTGAGTCCAGTTTTAGATTCCGATGCTTCACTTCAGGTTTACTGTATCCCTTGGACCTTCTTATTGAAGATGAAAAACAGAAATTGCATCGGAATTAAATACAAAAGGCACAATGCCGACTTAAATACAAGAAGACTGCGTCTTCTTACCGTCTATGTTTTGAACATTTCCTGTCACACCTGTTTTACATTATAAAGCTTCACTTCAAGTTTACTGTATCCCTAGGACCTACTTATTTACTTTGAAATACAGAGATCACATCGTAATTAAATACAAAAGGCACAATGCCGACTTAAGTACAAGAGGACTGACTCCTCTTACATTCTATGATTTGCACGTTTCCTGTGAGACCTGTTTTAGATTCCGATGCTTCACTTCCGGTTTACTGTATCCCGTGGACCTTCTTATTGATGATGACGCACAGAAATTGCATCGGAATTTAAAAAAAAATGCACAATGATGACCTAAGTACAAGAAGACTGACTCCTCTTTCTGTCTATTTTTTGAACCTTTCCGGTGAGACCAGTTATTGATTCCGCTGCTTCACTTCAAGTTCATTGTATTCCTTGGCCCTTCTTATTGACGATGAAACACAGAAATAGCATCCGAAGTAAATAAAAAGGCACAATGATAACTTATGTACAAGAAGATTGACTCGTCTTTCATTCTATGATTTGAGCCTTTCCTGTGAGACCAGTTTTAGATATCGAAGCTTCACTTCAGGTTTACTGTAACCCTGGGATCTTCTTATTGACGATGAAACAGATAAATATCGGAATTAACTACAAAAGGCACAACGCCGACTTAGGTACAAAAAATGGCTTCGGTTTTAAATACAAGAGGCACAATGCCTTCTTAAGTACAAGAAGACTGACTCTTCTTACATTCTATGATTTGAACCTTTCCTGCGAGACCAGTTTTAGATTCCGATGCATCACTTCAGGTTTAATGTATCCCTTTTACCTTCTTATTGACGATGAAACACAGAAATTGCATCGGAATTAAATACAAAAGACACAAGGCCGACTTAAGTACAAGAAGACTGACTCTTCTTACTGTCTATGATTTGAACCTTTCCATTGAGACCAATTTTAGATTCCGATGCCTCACTTCAGGTTTACTGTATCCCTTGGACCTTCTTATTGACGATGAAACACAGAAATTGCATCCGAATTTAATACAAAAGGCACAATGCCGACTTAAGTACAAAAGGACTGACACTCTATCTATGATTTGAACCTCTCCTGTGAGTCCAGTTTTACATTCCGATGCTTGACTTCAGGTTTGCAGTGTACCTCGGACCTTCTTATTGACGATGAAACACAGATATTGCATCCGAATTTAATACAAAAGGCACAATGCCGACTTAAGTACAAGAGGACTGACACTCTAACTATCTATGATTTGAACCTCTCCTGTGCGTCCAGTTTTACATTCCGATGCTTGACTTCAGGTTTGCAGTATACCTCGGACCTTCTTATTGACGATGAAACACAGATATTGCATCCGAATTTAATACAAAAGGCACAATGCTGACTTATGTACAAGAGGACTGACACTCTAACTTTCTATGATTTGAACCACTCCTGTGAGTCCAGTTTAAGATTCCGATGCTTCACTTCAGGTTTACTGTATCCCTTGGACCTTCTTATTGACGATGAAACACAGAAATTGCATCCGAGTTTAATACAAAAGGCGCAATGCCGACTTAAGTACAAGAGGCCTGACACTCTAACTTTCTATGATTTAAACCTCTCGTGTGAGTCCAGTTTTAGATTCCGATGCTTCACTTCAGGTTTACTGTATCCCTTGGACCTTCTTATTGACGATGAAACACAGAAATTGCATCCGAATTTAATACAAAAGGCTGAATGCCGGCTTAAGTACAAGAGGACTGACACTCTAACTTTCTTTGATTTGAACCTCTCCTGTGATTCCAGTTTTAGATTCCAATGCTTCACTTCAGGTTTTCTGTATCCCTTGGACCTTCTTATTGACGATGAAATACAGAAATTGCATCCGAATTTAATACAAAAGGCACAATGCCGACTTAAGTACAAGAGGACTGACACTCTAATTTCCTATGATTTGAACCTCACCTGTGAGTCCAGTTTTAGATTCCGATGCTTCACTTCAGGTTTACTGTATACCTTGGACCTTCTTATTGACGATGAAACACAGAAATTGCATCCGAATTTATTACAAAAGGCACAATGCCGACTTAAGTACAAGAGGACTGACACTCTAACTTTCTATGATATGAACCTCTCCTGTGAGTACAATTTTAGATTCCGATGCTTCACTTCAGGTTTACTGCATCCCTTGGACCTTCTGATTGACGATGAAACACAGAAATTGCATCCGAATTTAACACAAATTGAACAATGCCGTTTTAAGTACTAGAGGACTGACACTCTAAATTTCTATGATTTGAACCTCTCCTGTGATTCCAGATTTAGATTCCGATGCTTCACTTTAGGTTTACTGTATCCCTTGGACCTTCTTATTGACGATGAAACACAGAAATTGCATCGGAATTAAATACAAAAGACACAAGGCCGACTTAAGTACAAGAAGACTGACTCTTCATACTGTCTATGATTTGAACCTTTCCATTGAACCAATTTTAGATTCCGATGCCTCACTTCAGGTTTACTGTATCCCTTGGACCTTCTTATTGACGATGAAACACAGAAATTGCATCCGAATTTAATACAAAAGGTACAATGCCGACTTAAGTACAAGAGGACTGACACTCTAACTTTCTATGATTTAAACCTCTCCTGTGAGTCCAGTTTTAGATTCCGATGCTTCACTTCAGGTTTACCGTATCCCTTGGACCTTCTTATTGACGATGAAACACAGAAATTGCATCCGAATTTAATACAAAAGGTACAATGCCGACTTAAGTACAAGAGGACTGACACTCTAACTTTCTATGATTTAAACCTCTCCTGTGAGTCCAGTTTTAGATTCCGATGCTTCACTTCAGGTTTACCGTATCCCTTGGACCTTCTTATTGACGATGAAACACAGAAATTGCATCCGAATTTAATACAAAAGGCAGAATGCCGACTTAAGTACAAGAGGAGTGACACTCTAACATTCTTTGATTTGAACCTCTCCTGTGATTCCAGTTTTAGATTCCAATGCTTCACTTCAGGTTTACTGTATACCTTGGACCTTCGTATTGACGATGAAACACAGAAATTGCATCTGAATTTATTACAAAAGGCACAATGCCAACTTAAGTACAAGAGGACTGACACTCTAACTTTCTATGATATGAACCTCTCCTGTGAGTACAATTTTAGATTCCGGTGCTTCACATCAGGTTTACTGCATCCCTTGGACCTTCTTATTGACGATGAAACACAGAAATTGCATCCGAATTTAATACAAAAGGCACAATGCCGACTTAAGTACAAGAAGACTGCCTCTTCTTACTGTCTATGTTTGAACATTTCCTGTCACACCTGTTTTAGATTCCAAAGCTTCACTTCAAGTTTACTGTATCCCTTGGACCTACATATTTACTTTGAAATACAGAGATCACATCGTAATTAAATACTAAAAGCACAATGCCTACTTAAGTACAAGAGGACTGACTCTTCTTACATTCTATGATTTGCACCTTTCCTGTGAGACCTGTTTTAGATTCCGATGCTTCACTTCCGGTTTACTGTATCCCGTGGACCTTCTTATTGATGATGAAGCACAGAGATTGCATCGGAATTAAAAAAAAAAAATGCACAATGATGACCTAAGTACAAGAAGACTGACTCCTCTTTCTGTCTATTTTTTGAACCTTTCCGGTGAGACCAGTTCTTGATTCCGCTGCTTCACTTCAAGTTTATTGTATTCCTTGGCCCTTCTTATTGACGATGAAACACAGAAAAAGCATCGGAATTAAATACAAAGGCACAATGATAACTTATGTACAAAAAGACTGACTCGTCTTACATTCTATGATTTGAGCCTTTCCTGTGAGACCAGTTTTAGATATCGAAGCTTCACTTCAGGTTTACTGTATCCCTGGGATCTTCTTATTGACGATGAAACAGATAAATATCGGAATTAAATACAAAAGGCACAATGCCTTCTTAAGTACAAGAAGACTGACTCTTCTTACATTCTGTGATTTGAACCTTTCCTGCGAGACCAGTTTTACATTCCGATGCATCACTTCAGGTTTAATGTATCCCTTGGACCTTCTTATTGACGATGAAACACAGAAATTGCATCGGAATTAAATACAATAGACACAAGGCCGACTTAAGTACAAGAAGACTGACTCTTCTTACTATCTATGATTTGAACCTTTCCATTGAGACCAATTTTAGATTCCGATACCTCACTTCAGGTTTACTGTATCCCTTGGACCTTCTTATTGACGATGAAACACACAAATTGCATCCGAATTTAATACAAAAGGCACAATGCCGACTAAAGTACAAGAGGACTGACACTCTAACTTTCTATGATTTAAACCTCTCCTGTGAGTCCAGTTTTAGATTCCGATGCTTCACTTCAAGTTTACCGTATCCCTTGGACCTTCTTATTGACGATGAAACACATAAATTGCATCCGAATTTAATACAAAAGGCAGAATGCCGACTTAAGTACAAAAGGACTGACACTCAAACTATCTATGATTTGAACCTCTCCTCTGAGTCCAGTTTTACATTCCGATTATTGACTTCTGGTTTGCAGTATACCTCGGACCTTCTTATTGACGATGAAACACAGATATTGCATCCGAATTTAATACAAAAGGCACAATGCTGACTTAAGTACAAGAGGACTGACACTCTAACTTTCTATGATTTGAACCACTCGTGTGAGTCCAGTTTAAGATTCCGATGCTTCACTTCAGGTTTACTGTATCCCTTGGACCTTCTTATTGACGATGAAACACAGAAATTGCATCCGAATTTAATACAAAAGGCACAATGCCGACTAAAGTACAAGAGGACTGACACTCTAACTTTCTATGATTTAAACCTCTCCTGTGAGTCCTGTTTTAGATTCCGATGCTTCACTTCAAGTTTACCGTATCCCTTGGACCTTCTTATTGACGATGAAACACATAAATTGCATCCGAATTTAATACAAAAAGCAGAATGCCGACTTAAGTACAAGAGGACTGACACTCTAACTTTCTTTGATTTGAACCTCTCCTGTGATTCCAGTTTTAGATTCCAATGCTTCACTTCAGGTTTTCTGTATCCCTTGGACCTTCTTATTGACGATGAAATACAGAGATTGCATCCGAATTTAATACAAAAGGCACAATGCCGACTTAAGTACAAGAGGACTGACACTCTAATTTCCTATGATTTGAACCTCACCTGTGAGTCCAGTTTTAGATTCCGATGCTTCACTTCAGGTTTACTGTATACCTTGGACCTTCTTATTGACGATGAAACACAGAAATTGCATCCGAATTTATTACAAAAGGCACAATGCCGACTTAAGTACAAGAGGACTGACACTCTAACTTTCTATGATATGAACCTCTCCTGTGAGTACAATTTTAGATTCCGATGCTTCACATCAGGTTTACTGCATCCCTTGGACCTTCTTATTGACGATGAAACACAGAAAATGCATCCGAATTTAACACAAATTGAACAATGCCGACTTAAGTACTAGAGGACTGACACTCTAACTTTCTATGATTTGAACCTCTCCTGTGAGTCCAGATTTAGATTCCGATGCTTCACTTCAGGTTTACTGTATCCCTTGGACCTTCTTATTGACGATGAAACACAGAAATTGCATCCGGATTTAATACAAAAGGCACAATGCCGCCTTAAGTACAAGAGGACCGACACTCTAACTTTCTCTGTTTTGAACCTCTCCTGTGAGTCCAGTTTTAGATTCCGATGCTTCACTTCAGGTTTACTGTATCCCTTGGACCTTCTTATTGAAGATGAAAAACAGAAATTGCATCGGAATTAAATACAAAAGGCACAATGCCGACTTAAATACAAGAAGACTGCGTCTTCTTACTGTCTATGTTTTGAACATTTCCTGTCACACCTGTTTTACATTACAAAGCTTCACTTCAAGTTTACTGTATCCCTAGGACCTACTTATTTACTTTGAACGACAGAGATCACATCGTAATTAAATACAAAAGGCACAATGCCGACTTAAGTACAAGAGGACTGACTCCTCTTACATTCTATGATTTGCACCTTTCCTGTGAGACCTGTTTTAGATTCCGATGCTTCACTTCCGGTTTACTGTATCCCGTGGACCTTGTTATTGATGATGACGCACAGAAATTGCATCGGAATTTAAAAAAAAATGCACAATGATGACCTAAGTACAAGAAGACTGACTCCTCTTTCTGTCTATTTTTTGAACCTTTCCGGTGAGACCAGTTATTGATTCCGCTGCTTCACTTCAAGTTCATAGTATTCCTTGGCCCTTCTTATTGACGATGAAACACAGAAATAGCATCCGAAGTAAATAAAAAGGCACAATGATAACTTATGTACAAGAAGATTGACTCGTCTTTCATTCTATGATTTGAGCCTTTCCTGTGAGACCAGTTTTAGATATCGAAGCTTCACTTCAGGTTTACTGTAACCCTGGGATCTTCTTATTGACGATGAAACAGATAAATATCGGAATTAAATACAAAAGGCACAACGCCGACTTAGGTACAAAAAATGGCTTCGGTATTAAATAAAAAATGCACAATGCCTTCTTAAGTACAAGAAGACTAACTCTTCTCACATTCTATGATTTGAACCTTTCCTGCGAGACCAGTTTTAGATTCCGATGCATCACTTCAGGTTTAATGTATCCCTTGGACCTTCTTATTGACGATGAAACACAGAAATTGCATCGGAATTAAATACAAAAGACACAAGGCCGACTTAAGTACAAGAAGACTGACTCTTCTTACTGTCTATGATTTGAACCTTTCCATTGAGACCAATTTTAGATTCCGATGCCTCACTTCAGGTTTACTGTATCCCTTGGACCTTCTTATTGACGATGAAACACAGAAATTGCATCCGAATTTAATACAAAAGGCACAATGCCGACTTAAGTACAAAAGGACTGACACTCTATCTATGATTTGAACCTCTCCTGTGAGTCCAGTTTTACATTCCGATGCTTGACTTCAGGTTTGCAGTATACCTCGGACCTTCTTATTGACGATGAAACACAGATATTGCATCCGAATTTAATACAAAAGGCACAATGCCGACTTAAGTACAAGAGGACTGACACTCTAACTATCTATGATTTGAACCTCTCCTGTGCGTCCAGTTTTACATTCCGATGCTTGACTTCAGGTTTGCAGTATACCTCGGACCTTCTTATTGACGATGAAACACAGATATTGCATCCGAATTTAATACAAAAGGCACAATGCTGACTTAAGTACAAGAGGACTGACACTCTAACTTTCTATGATTTGAACCACTCCTGTGAGTCCAGTTTAAGATTCCGATGCTTCACTTCAGGTTTACTGTATCCCTTGGACCTTCTTATTGACGATGAAACACAGAAATTGCATCCGAATTTAATACAAAAGGCGCAATGCCGACTTAAGTACAAGAGGCCTGACACTCTAACTTTCTATGATTTAAACCTCTCCTGTGAGTCCAGTTTAAGATTCCGATGCTTCACTTCAGGTTTACTGTATCCCTTGGACCTTCTTATTGACGATGAAACACAGAAATTGCATCCGAATTTAATACAAAAGGCACAATGCCGACTTAAGTACAAGAGGACTGACACTCTAATTTTCTATGATTTGAACCTCACCTGTGAGCCCAGTTTTAGATTCCGATGCGTAACTTCCAGTTTACTGTATCCCTTGGACCTTCTTATTGAGGATGAAACACAGAAATTGCATCCGAATTTAGTACAAAAGGCACAATGCCGGCTTAATTACAAAAGGACTGACACTCTAGTTTTCTATGATTTGAACCACTCCTGTAAGTCCGTGTTAGTTTCCGATGCTTCACTTCAGGTTTACTGTATCCCTTGGACCTTCTTATAAACGATGAAACACAGAAATTACATCCGAATTTAATACAAAACGCACAATGCCGACATAAGTACAAGAGGATTGACACTCTAACTTTCTATGATTTGAACCTCTCCTGTGAGTCCAGTTTTAGATTCCGATGCTTCACTTCAGGTTTACTGTATCCCTTGGACCTCCTTATTGACGATGAAACACAGAAATTGCATCCGTATTTAATACAAAAGGCACAATGCCGACTTCAGTACAAGATGACTGACACTCTGACACTCTAACTTTCTTTGATTTGAACCTCTCCTGTGATTCCAGTTTTAGATTCCGATGCTTCACTTCAGGTTTTCTGTATCCCTTGGACCTTCTTATTGACGATGAAACACAGAAATTGCATCCGAATTTAATACAACAGGCACAATGCCGACTGAAGTACAAGAGGACTGACACTCTAACTTTCTATGATTTGAACCACTTCTGTGAGTCCAGTTATAGATTACGATGTTTCACTTCAGGTTTACTGTATCCCTTCGATCTTCTTATTGACGATGAAACACAGAAATTGCATCCAAATGTAATACAAAAGGCACAATGCCGACTTAAGTACAAGAGGACTGACACTCAAACTTTCTATGATTTGAACCTCACCTGTGAGTCCAGTTTTAGATTTCGATGCTTCACTTCAGATTTACTGAATCCCTTGTACCTTCTTATTGACAATGAAACACAGAAATTGCATCCGAATTTAATACAACATACACAATGCCGACTTAAGTACAAGAGGACTGACACTCTAACTTTTTATGATTTGAACCACTCCTGTGAGTCCAGTTATAGATTCAGATGCTTCACTTCATGTTTACTGTATCCCTTGGACCTTCTTATTGGCGATGAAACACAGAAATTCCATCCGAATTTAATACAAAATGCACAATGCCCACTTAAGCACAAGAGGACTGACACTCAAACTTTCTATGATTTGAACCTCACCTGTGAGTCCAGTTTTATATTTCGATGCTTCACTTCAGGTTTACTGAATCCCTTGTACCTTCTTATTGACAATGAAACACAGAAATTGCATCCGAATTTAATACAAAAGGCACATTGCCGACTTAAGTACAAGAGGACAGACACTCTAAGTTTCTCTGATTTGAACCTCTCCTGTGAGTCCAGTTTTAGATTCCGATGCTTCACTTCATATTTACTGTATCCCTTGGACCTTCTTATTGACGATGAAACACAGAAATAGCATCCGAATTTAATACAAAAGGCACAATGCCGACTTAAGTACAAGAGGACTGACACTCTGGCACACTAACTTTCTTTGATTTGAACCTCTCCTGTGATTCCAGTTTTAGATTCCGATGCTTCACTTCAGGTTTTCTGTATCCCTTGGACTTTCTTATTGACGATGAAACACAGAAATTGCATCCAAATTTAATACAAAAGGCACAAATCCGACTTAAGTACAAGAGGACTGACACTCTAACTTTCTATGATTTGAACCTCACCTGTGAGTCCAGCTTTAGATTCCGATGCTTTACTTCAGGTTTATTGTATGTCTTGGACCTTCTTATTGACGATGAAACACAGAAATTGCATCCGAATTTATTACAAAAGGCACAATACCGACTTAAGTACAAGAGGACTGACACTCTAACATTCCATGATATGAACCTCTCCTGTGAGTACAATTTTAGATTCCGATGCTTCACTTCAGGTTTACTGCATCCCTTGGATCTTCTTATTGACGATGAAACACAGAAATTGCATCCGAATTTAATACAACAGGCACAATGCCGACTTTAGTACAAGAGGACTGACACTCTAACTTTTTATGATTTGAACCACTCCTGTGAGTCCAGTTATAGATTGCGATGCATCACTTCAGGGTTTACTGTATCCCTTGGACCTTCTTATTGACGATGAAACGCAGAAATTGCATCCGAATTTAATACAAAATGCACAATGCCCACTTAAGTACAAGAGGACTGACACTCAAACTTTCTATGATTTGAACCTCACCTGTGAGTCCAGTTTTAGATTTCGATGCTTCACTTCAGGTTTACTGAATTCCTTGTATCCTCTTATTGACAATGAAACACAGAAATTGCATCCGAATTTAATACAAAAGGCACATTGCCGACTTAAGTACAAGAGGACTAACACTCAAAGTTTCTGTGATTTGAACCTCTTCTGAGAGTCCAGTTTTAGATTCCGATGCTTCACTTCAGGTTTACTGTATCCCTTGGACCTTCGTATTTACGATGAAGCACAGAAATTGCATCCGATTTTAATATAAAAGGCACAATGCCGACTTAAGTACAAAAGGACTGACACTCTAATTTTCTATGATTTGAACCACTCCTGTAAGTCCCGTGTTAGATTCCGATGCTTCACTTCAGGTTTACTGTATGCCTTGGACCTTCTTATAAACGATGAAACACAGAAATTACATCCGAATTTAATACAAAACGCACAATGCCGACCTAAGTACAAGAGGATTGACACTCTAACTTTCTATGATTTGAACCTCTCCTGTGAGTCCAGTTTTAGATTCCGATGCTTCACTTCAGGTTTACTGTATCCCTTGGACCTCCTTATTGACGATGAAACACAGAAATTGCATCCGTATTTAATACAAAAGGCACAATGCCGACTTAAGTACAAGATGACTGACACTCTGACACTCTAACTTTCTTTGATTTGAACCTCTCCTGTGATTCCAGTTTTAGATTCCGATGCTTCACTTCAGGTTTTCTGTATCCCTTGGACCTTCTTATTGACGATGAAACACAGAAATTGCATCCGAATTTAATACAACAGGCACAATGCCGACTGAAGTACAAGAGGACTGACACACTAACTTTCTATGATTTGAACCACTTCTGTGAGTCCAGTTATAGATTCCGATGTTTCACTTCAGGTTTACTGTATCCCTTCGATCTTCTTATTGACGATGAAACACAGAAATTGCATCCGAATGTGATACAAAAGGCACAATGCCGACTTAAGTACAAGAGGACTGACACTCAAACTTTCTATGATTTGAACCTCACCTGTGAGTCCAGTTTTAGATTTCGATGCTTCACTTCAGATTTACTGAATCCCTTGTACCTTCTTATTGACAATGAAACACAGAAATTGCATCCGAATTTAATACAAAAGGCACAATGCCGACCTAAGTACAAGAGGACTGACAGTCTAACTTTCTATGATTTGAACCTCTCCTGTGAGTCCAGTTTTAGATTGCGATGCTTCACTTCAGGTTTACTGTATCCCTCGAACCTTCTTATTGACGATGAAACACAGAAATTGCATCCGAATTTAATACAAAAGGCACAATGCCGACTTAAGTACAAGAGGACTGACACTCTGACACTCTAACTTTCTTTGATTTGAACCTGTCCTGTGATTCCAGTTTTAGATTCCGATGTTTCACTTCAGGTTTTCTGTATCCCTTGGACCTTATTATTGACGATGAAACTCAGAAATTGCATCCGAATTTAATACAAAAGGCACAATGCCGACTTAAGTACAAGAGGACTGACACTCTAATTTTCTATGATTTGAACCTCTCCTGTGAGTCCAGTTTTAGATGCCGAGGCTTCACTTCAGGTTTACTGTATCCCTTGGACCTTCTTATTGTCGATGAAACACAGAAATTGCATCCGAATTTAATACAAAAGGCACAATGCCGACTTAAGTACAAGAGGACTGACAATCTAACTTTCTATGATTTGAACCTCTCCTGTGAGTCCAGCTTTAGATGCCGATGCTTCACTTCAGGTATACTGTATCCCTTGGACCTTCTTATTGACGATGAAACACAGAAATAACATCCAAATTTAATACAAAAGGCACAATGCTGACTTAAGTACAAGAGGACTGACACTCTAACTTTCTGTGATTTGAACCACTCCTGTGAGTCCCGTGTCAGATTCCGATGCTTCACTTCAGGTTTACTGTATCCCTTGGACCTTCTTATAAACGATGAAACACAGAAATTACATCCGAATTTAATACAAAAGACACAATGCCGACCTAAGTACAAGAGGACTGATACTCTAACTTTCTATGATTTGAACCTCTCCTGTGAGTCCAGTTTTAGATTCCGATGCTTCACTTCAGGTTTTCTGTATCCCTTGGACCTTCTTATTGACGATGAAACACAGAAATTGCATCCGAATTTAATACAAAAGGCACAATGCCGACCTAAGTACAAGAGGACTGACACTCTAACTTTCTATGATTTGAACCTCACCTGTGAGTCCAGTTTAAGATTCCGATGCTTCACTTCAGGTTTACTGTATACCTTGGACCTTCTTATTGACGATGAAACACAGAAATTGCATCCGAATGTAATACAAAAGGCACAATGCCGACTTAAGTACAAGAGGACTGACACTCTAACTTTCTATGATAAGAACCTCTCCTGTGAGTACAATTTTAGATTCCGATGCTTCACTTCAGGTATACTGCAACCCTTACACCTTCTTATAGACGATGAAACACAGATATTGCATCCGAATTTAATACAACTGGCACAATGGCGACTTAAGTACAAGAGGACTGACACTCTAACTTTCTATGATTTGAACCTCACCTGTGAGTCCAGTTTTAGATTCCGATGCTTCACTTCAGGTTTATTGTATATCTTGGACCTTCTTATTGACGATGAAACACAGAAATTGCATCCGAATTTATTACAAAAGGCACAATGCCGACTTAAGTACAAGAGGACAGACACTCTAACATTCCATGATATGAACCTCTCCTGTGAGTACAATTTTAGATTCCGATGCTTCACTTCAGGTTTACTGCATCCCTTGGACCTTCTTATTGACGATGAAACACAGAAATTGCATCCGAATTTAATACAAAAGGCACAATGCCGACTTAAGTACAAGAGGACTGACACTCTAACTTTCTATGATTTGAACCACTCCTGTGACTCCAGTTATAGATTCCGATGTTTCACTTCAAGTTTACTGTATCCCTTCGACCTTCTTATTGACGAAGAAACACAGAAATTGCATCCGAATTTAATACAAAAGGCACAATGCCGACTTATGTACAAGAGGACTGACACTCAAACTTTCTATGATTTGAACCTCACCTGTGAGTCCAGTTTTAGATTTCGATGCTTCACCTCAGGTTTACTGAATCCCTTGTACCTTCTTACTGACAATGAAACACATTAATTGCATCCGAATTTAATACAAAAGGCACAATGCCGACTTAAGTACAAGAGGACTGACACTCTAAGTTTCTCTGATTTGAACCTCTCCTGTGAGTCCAGTTTTAGATTCCGATGCTTCACTTCAGGTTTACTGTATCCCTTGGACCTTCTTAGTGACGATGAAACACAGAAATAGCATCCGAATTTAATACAAAAGGCACAATGCCGACTTAAGTACAAGAGGACTGACACTCTGGCACACTAACTTTCTTTGATTTGAACCTCTCCTGTGATTCCAGTTTTAGATTCCGATGCTTCACTTCAGGTTTTCTGTATCCCTTGGACTTTCTTATTGACGATGAAACACAGAAATTGCATCCAAATTTAATACAAAACGCACAAATCCGACTTAAGTACAAGAGGACTGACACTCTAACTTTCTATGATTTGAACCTCAACTGTGAGTCCAGCTTTAGATTCCGATGCTTCACTTCAGGTTTACTGTATCCCTTGGACCTTCTTATTTACGATGAAGCACAGAAATTGCATCCGATTTTAATATAAAAGGCACAATGCCGACTTAAGTACAAAAGGACTGACACTCTAATTTTCTATGATTTGAACCACTCCTGTAAGTCCCGTGTTAGATTCCGATGCTTCACTTCAGGTTTACTGTATGCCTTGGACCTTCTTATAAACGATGAAACACAGAAATTACATCCGAATTTAATACAAAACGCACAATGCCGACCTAAGTACAAGAGGATTGACACTGTAACTTTCTATGATTTGAACCTCTCCTGTGAGTCCAGTTTTAGATTCCGATGCTTCACTTCAGGTTTACTGTATCCCTTGGACCTCCTTATTGACGATGAAACACAGAAATTGCATCCGTATTTAATACAAAAGGCACAATGCCGACTTAAGTACAAGATGACTGACACTCTGACACTCTAAATTTCTTTGATTTGAACCTCTACTGTGATTCCAGTTTTAGATTCCGATGCTTCACTTCAGGTTTTCTGTATCCCTTGGACCTTCTTATTGACGATGAAACACAGAAATTGCATCCGAATTTAATACAACAGGCACAATGCCGACTGAAGTACAAGAGGACTGACACACTAACTTTCTATGATTTGAACCACTTCTGTGAGTCCAGTTATAGATTCCGATGTTTCACTTCAGGTTTACTGTATCCCTTCGATCTTCTTATTGACGATGAAACACAGAAATTGCATCCGAATGTAATACAAAAGGCACAATGCCGACTTAAGTACAAGAGGACTGACACTCAAACTTTCTATGATTTGAACCTCACCTGTGAGTCCAGTTTTAGATTTCGATGCTTCACTTCAGATTTACTGAATCCCTTGTACCTTCTTATTGTCGATGAAACACAGAAATTGCATCCGAATTTAATACAAAAGGCACAATGCTGACTTAAGTACAGGAGGACTGACACTCTAACTTTCTATGATTTGAACCACTCCCGTGACTCCCGTGTTAGATTCCGATACTTCACTTCAGGTTTACTGTATCCCTTGGACCTTCTTATAAACGATGAAACACGGAAATTACATCCGAATTTAATACAAAAGGCACAATGCCGACCGAAGTACAAGAGGACTGACAGTCTAACTTTCTATGATTTGAACCTCTCCTGTGAGTCCAGTTTTAGATTGCGATGCTTCACTTCAGGTTTACTGTATCCCTCGAACCTTCTTATTGACGATGAAACACAGAAATTGCATCCGAATTTAATACAAAAGGCACAATGCCGACTTAAGTACAAGAGGACTGACACTCTGACACTCTAACTTTCTTTGATTTGAACCTGTCCTGTGATTCCAGTTTTAGATTCCGATGTTTCACTTCAGGTTTTCTGTATCCCTTGGACTTTATTATTGACGATGAAACTCAGAAATTGCATCCGAATTTAATACAAAAGGCACAATGCCGACTTAAATACAAGAGAACTGACACTCTAATTTTCTATGATTTGAACCTCTCCTGTGAGTCCAGTTTTAGATGCCGAGGCTTCACTTCAGGTTTACTGTATCCCTTGGACCTTCTTATTGTCGATGAAACACAGAAATTGCATCCGAATTTAATACAAAAGGCACAATGCCGACTTAAGTACAAGAGGACTGACACTCTAACTTTCTATGATTTGAACCTCTCCTGTGAGTCCAGCTTTAGAAGCCGATGCTTCACTTCAGGTATACTGTATCCCTTGGACCTTCTTATGGACGATGAAACACAGAAATAGCATCCAAATTTAATACAAAAGGCACAATGCTGACTTAAGTACAAGAGGACTGACACTCTAACTTTCTGTGATTTGAACCACTCCTGTGAGTCCCGTGTCAGATTCCGATGCTTCACTTCAGGTTTACTGTATCCCTTGGACCTTCTTATAAACGATGAAACACAGAAATTACATCCGAATTTAATACAAAAGACACAATGCCGACCTAAGTACAAGAGGACTGATACTCTAACTTTCTATGATTTGAACCTCTCCTGTGAGTCCAGTTTTAGATTCCGATGCTTCACTTCAGGTTTTCTGTATCCCTTGGACCTTCTTATTGACGATGAAACACAGAAATTGCATCCGAATTTAATACAAAGGCACAATGCCGACCTAAGTACAAGAGGACTGACACTCTAACTTTCTATGATTTGAACCTCACCTGTGAGTCCAGTTTAAGATTCCGATGCTTCACTTCAGGTTTACTGTATACCTTGGACCTTCTTATTGACGATGAAACACAGAAATTGCATCCGAATGTAATACAAAAGGCACAATGCCGACTTAAGTACAAGAGGACTGACACTCTAACTTTCTATGATAAGAACCTCTCCTGTGAGCACAATTTTAGATTCCGATGCTTCACTTCAGGTATACTGCAACCCTTACACCTTCTTATAGACGATGAAACACAGATATTGCATCCGAATTTAATACAACTGGCACAATGGCGACTTAAGTACAAGAGGACTGACACTCTAACTTTCTATGATTTGAACCTCACCTGTGAGTCCAGTATTAGATTCCGATGCTTCACTTCAGGTTTATTGTATTTCTTGGACCTTCTTATTGACGATGAAACACAGAAATTGCATCCGAATTTATTACAAAAGGCACAATGCCGACTTAAGTACAAGAGGACAGACACTCTAACATTCCATGATATGAACCTCTCCTGTGAGTACAATTTTAGATTCCGATGCTTCACTTCAGGTTTACTGCATCCCTTGGACCTTCTTATTGACGATGAAACACAGAAATTGCATCCGAATTTAATACAAAAGGCACAATGCCGACTTAAGTACAAGAGGACTGACACTCTAACTTTCTATGATTTGAACCACTCCTGTGACTCCAGTTATAGATTCCGATGTTTCACTTCAAGTTTACTGTATCCCTTCGACCTTCTTATTGACGAAGAAACACAGAAATTGCATCCGAATTTAATACAAAAGGCACAATGCCGACTTATGTACAAGAGGACTGACACTCAAACTTTCTATGATTTGAACCTCACCTGTGAGTCCAGTTTTAGATTTCGATGCTTCACCTCAGGTTTACTGAATCCCTTGTACCTTCTTACTGACAATGAAACACAGAAATTGCATCCGAATTTAATACAAAAGGCACAATGCCGACTTAAGTACAAGAGGACTGACACTCTAAGTTTCACTGATTTGAACCTCTCCTATGAGTCCAGTTTTAGATTCCGATGCTTCACTTCAGATTTACTGTATCCCTTGGACCTTCTTATTGACGATGAAGCACAGAAATTGCATCCGAATTTAATACAAAATCCACAATGCCGACTTAAGTACAAGAGGAATGACACTCTAATTTTCTATGATTTGAACCTCTCCTGTGAGTACAGTTTTAGATGCCGAGGCTTCACTTCAGGTTTACTGTATCCCTTGATCCTTCTTATTGATGAAGAAACACAGAAATTGCATCCGAATTTAATACAAAAGCACAATGCCGACTTAAGTACAAGAGGACTGACACTCTAACTTTCTATGATTTGAACCTCTCCTGTGAGTCCAGTTTTAGATTCCGAGGCTTCACTTCAGATTTACTGTATCCCTTGGATCTTCTAATTGACGATGAAACACAGAAATTGCATCCGAATTTAATACAAATGGCACAATGCCGACTTAAGTACAAGAGGACTGACACTCTAACTTTCTATGATTTGAACCACTCCTGTGAGCCCGTGTTAGATTCTGATGCTTCACTTCAGGTTTACTCTATCACTTGGACCTCCTTAAAAACGATGAAACACAGAAATTACATCCGAATTTAATACAGAAGGCACAAAGCCGACCTAAGTACAAGAAAACTGACACTCTAACTTTCTATGATTTGAACCTCTCCTGTGAGTCCAGTTTTAGATTCCGATGCTTCACTTCAGGTTAACTGTATTCCTTGGACCTTCTTATTGACGATGAAACACAGAAACTGCATCCGAATTTAATACAAAAGGCACAATGCCGACTTAAGTACAAGAGGACTTACACTCTAACTTTCTATGATAAGAACCTCTCCTGTGAGTACAATTTTAGATTCCGATGCTTCACTTCAGGTTTACTGCATCCCTTACACCTTCTTATTGACGATGAAACACAGATATTGCATCCGAATTTAATACAAAAGTCACAATGCCGACTTAAGTGCAAGAAGACTGACTCTTCTTACATTCTATGATTTGCACCTATCCAGCGAGACCAGTTTTAGATTCCGATGCATCACTTCAGGTTTAATGTATCCCTTGGACCTTCTTATTGACGATGATACACAGAAATTGCATCCGAATTTAATACAAAAGGCACAATGCCGACTTAAGTACAAAAAGACTGACCCTCTAACTATCTATGATTTGAACCTCTCCTGTGAGTCCTGTTTTACATTCCGATGCTTGACTTCAGGTTTGCAGTATACCTCGGACCTTTTTATTGACGATGAAACACAGATATTGCATCCGAATTTAATACAAAAGGCACAATGCCGACTTAAGTAAAAGAGAACTGACACTCTAACTTTCTATGATTTGAATCACTCCTGTGAGTCCAGTTTAAGATTCCGATGCTTCACTTCAGGTTTACTGTATACCTTGGACCTTCTTATTGACGATGAAACACAGAAATTGCATCCGAATTTATTACAAAAGGCACAATCCGGACTTAAGTACAAGAGGACTGACTATCTAACTTTCTATAATATGAACCTCTCCTGCGAGTACAATTTTAGATTCCGATGATTCACTTCAGGTTTACTGCATCCCTTGGACCTTCTTATTGACGATGAAACACAGAAATTGCATCCGAATTTAATACAACAGGCACAATGCCGACTTAGGTACAAGAGGACCGACACTCTAATTTTTTATGATTTGAACCACTCCTATGAGTCCAGTTATAGATTCCGATGCTTCACTTCAGGTTTACTGTATCCCTTGGACATTCTTATTGATGATGATGCACAGAAATTGCATCCGAATTTAATACAAAAGGCACAATGCCCACTTAAGTACAAGAGGACTGACACTCAAACTTTCTATGATTTGAACCTAACCAGTGAGTCCAGTTTTAGATTTCGATGCTTCACTTCAGGTTTACTGAATCCCTTGTACCTTCTTATTGACAATGAAACACAGAAATTGCATCCGAAATTAATACAAAAGGCACATTGCCGACTTAAGTACAAGAGGACTGACACTCTAAGTTTCTCTGATTTGAACCTCTCCTGTGAGTCCAGCTTTAGATTCCGATGCTTCACTTCAGGTTCACTGTATCCCTTGAACCTTCTTATTGACGATGAAGCACAGAAATTGCATCCGATTTTAATATAAAAGGCACAATGCCGACTTAAGTACAAAAGGACTGACACTCTAATTTTCTATGATTTGAACCTCTCCTGTGAGTCCAGTTTTAGATGCCGAGGCTTCACTTCAGGTTTACTGTATCCCTTGGACCTTCTTATTGTCGATGAAACACAGTAATTGCATCCGAATTTAATACAAAAGGCACAATGTTGACTTAAGTACAAGAGGACTGACACTCTAACTTTCTATGATTTGAACCACTCCTGTGAGTCCCGTGTTAGATTCTGATGCTTCACTTCAGGTTTACTGTATCCCTTGGACCTTCTTATTGACGATGAAACACAGAAATTGCATCCGAATTTAATACAAAAGGCACAATGCCCACTTAAGTACAAGAGGACTGACACTCAAACTTTCTATGATTTGAACCTCACCTGTGAGTCCAGTTTTATATTTCGATGCTTCACTTCAGGTTTACTGAATCCCTTGTACCTTCTTATTGACAATGAAACACGGAAATTGCATCCGAATTTAATACAAAAGGCACATTGCCGACTTAAGTACAAGAGGACTGACACTCTAAGTTTCTCTGATTTGAACCTCTCCTGTGAGTCCAGTTTTAGATTCCGATGCTTCACTTCAGGTTTACTGTATCCCTTGGACCTTCTTATTGACGATGAAACACAGAAATAGCATCCGAATTTAATACAAAAGGCACAATGCCGACTTAAGTACAAGAGGACTGACACTCTGGCACACTAACTTTCTTTGATTTGAACCTCTCCTGTGATTCCAGTTTTAGATTCCGATGCTTCACTTCAGGTTTTCTGTATCCCTTGGACCTTCTTATTGACGATGAAACACAGAAATTGCATCCAAATTTAATACAAAAGGCACAATGCCGACTTAAGTACAAGAGGACTGACACTCTAACTTTCTATGTTTTGAACCTCACCTGTGAGTCCAGATTTAGATTCCGATGCTTCACTTCAGGTTTATTGTATGTCTTGGACCTTTTATACTGACGATGAAACACAGATATTGCATCCGAATTTATTACAAAAGGCACAATACCGACTTAAGTACAAGAGGACTGACACTCTAACATTCCATAATATGAACCTCTCCTGTGAGTACAATTTTAGATTCCGATGCTTCACTTCAGGTTTACTGCATCCCTTGGATCTTCTTATTGACGATGAAACACAGAAATTGCATCCGAATGTAATACAACAGGCACAATGCCGACTTAAGTACAAGAGGATTGAGACTCTAACTTTTTATGAATTGAATCACTCCTGTGAGTCCAGTTATAGATTCCGATGCATCACTTCAGGGTTTACTGTATCCCTTGGACCTTCTTATTGACGATGAAACACAGAAATTGCATCCGAATTTAATACAAAATGCGCAATGCCCACTTAAGTACAAGAGGACTGACACTCAAACTTTCTATGATTTGAACCTCACCTGTGAGTCCAGTTTTAGATTTCGATGCTTCACTTCAGGTTTACTGAATTCCTTGTACCTTCTTATTGACAATGAAACACAGAAATTGCATCCGAATTTAATACAAGAGGCACATTGCCGACTTAAGTACAAGTGGACTAACACTCAATGTTTCTGTGATTTGAACCTCTCCTGTGAGTCCAGTTTTAGATTCCGATGCTTCACTTCAGGTTTACTGTATCCCTTGGACCTTCTTATTTACGATGAAGCACAGAAATTGCATCCGATTTTAATATAAAAGGCACAATGCCGACTTAAGTACAAAAGGACTGACACACTAATTTTCTATGATTTGAACCACTCCTGTAAGTCCCGTGTTAGATTCCGATGCTTCACTTCAGGTTTACTGTATCCTTTGGACCTTCTTATAAACGATGAAACACAGAAATTACATCCGAATTTAATGCAAAACGCACAATGCCGACCTAAGTACAAGAGGATTGACACTCTAACTTTCTATGATTTGAACCTCTCCTGTGAGTCCAGTTTTAGATTCCGATGCTTCACTTCAGGTTTACTGTATCCCTTGGACCTCCTTATTGACGATGAAACACAGAAATTGCATCCGTATTTAATACAAAAGGCACAATGCCGACTTAAGTACAAGATGAATGACACTCTGACACTCTAACTTTCTTTGATTTGAACCTCTCCTGTGATTCCAGTTTTAGATTCCGATGCTTCACTTCAGGTTTTCTGTATCCCTTGGACCTTCTTATTGACGATGAAAAACAGAAATTGCATCCGAATTTAATACAACAGGCACAATGCCGACTGAAGTACAAGAGGACTGACACTCTAACTTTCCATGATTTGAACCACTTCTGTGAGTCCAGTTATAGATTCCGATGTTTCACTTCAGGTTTACTGTATCCCTTCGATCTTCTTATTGACGATGAAACACAGAAATTGCATCCGAATGTAATACAAAAGCCACAATGCCGACTTAAGTACAAGAGGACTGACACTCAAACTTTCTATGATTTGAACCTCACCTGTGAGTCCAGTTTTAGATTTCGATGCTTCACTTCAGATTTACTGAATCCGTTGTACCTTCTTATTGACAATGAAACACAGAAATTGCATCCGAATTTAATACAAAAGGCACAATGCCGACTTAAGTACAAGAGGACTGACACTCTAAGTTTCTCTGATTTGAACCTCTCCTGTGAGTCCAGTTTTAGATGCCGAGGCTTCACTTCAGGTTTACTGTATCCCTTGGACCTTCTTATTGACGATGAAACACAGAAACTGCATCCGAATTTAATACAAAAGGCACAATGCCGACTTAAGTACAAGAGGACTGACACTCCAACCTTCTATGGTTTAAACCTCTCCTGTGAGTCCAGTTTTAGATTCCGATGCTTCACTTCAGGTTTACTGTATTCCTCGGACCTTCTTATTGACGATGAAACACAGAAATTGCATCCGAATTTAATACAAAAGGCACAATGCCGACTTAAGTACAAGAGGACTGACACTCTGACACTCTAACTTTCTTTGATTTGAACCTCTCCTGTGATTCCAGTTTTAGATCCCGATGTTTCACTTCAGGTTTTCTGTATCCCTTGGACCTTATTATTGACGATGAAACACAGAAATTGCATCCGAATTTAATACAAAAGGCACAATGCCGACTTAAGTACAAGAGGACTGACACTCTAATTTTCTATGATTTGAACCTCACCTGTGAGTCCAGTTAAAGAATCCGATGCTTCACTTCAGGTTTACTGTATCCCTTGGACCTTCTTATAAACGATGAAACACAGAAATTACATCCGAATTTAATACAAAAGACACAATGCCGACCTAAGTACAAGAGGACTGATACTCTAACTTTCTATGATTTGAACCTCTCCTGTGAGTCCAGTTTTAGATTCCGATGCTTCACTTCAGGTTTTCTGTATCCCTTGGACCTTCTTATTGACGATGAAACACAGAAATTGCATCCGAATTTAATACAAAAGGCACAATGCCGACTTAAGTACAAGAGGACTGACACTCTAACTTTCTATGATTTGAACCTCACCTGTGAGTCCAGTTTAAGATTCCGATGCTTCACTTCAGGTTTACTGTATACCTTGGACCTTCTTATTGACGATGAAACACAGAAATTGCATCCGAATGTAATACAAAAGGCACAATGCCGACTTAAGTACAAGAGGACTGACAGTCTAACTTTCTATGATAAGAACCTCTCCTGTGAGTACAATTTTAGATTCCGATGCTTCACTTCAGGTTTACTGCATCCCTTACACCTTCTTATAGACGATGAAACACAGATTTGCATCCGAATTTAATACAACTGGCACAATGGCGACTTAAGTACAAGAGGACTGACACTCTAACTTTCTATGATTTGAACCTCACCTGTGAGTCCAGTTTTAGATTCCGATGCTTCACTTCAGGTTTATTGTATATCTTGGACCTTCTTATTGACGATGAAACACAGAAATTGCATCGGAATTTAATACAAAAGGCACAATGCCGACTTAAGTACAAGAGGACTGACACTCTAACTTTCTATGATTTGAACCACTCCTGTGACTCCAGTTATAGATTCCGATGTTTCACTTCAGGTTTACTGTATCCCTTCGACCTTCTTATTGACGAAGAAACACAGAAATTGCATCCGAATTCAATACAAAAGGCACAATGCCGACTTATGTACAAGAGGACTGACACTCAAACTTTCTATGATTTGAACCTCACCTGTGAGTCCAGTTTTAGATTTCGATGCTTCACCTCAGGTTTACTGAATCCCTTGTACCTTCTTATTGACAATGAAACACAGAAATTGCATCCGAATTTAATACAAAAGGCACAATGCCGACTTAAGTACAAGAGGACTGACACTCTAAGTTTCTCTGATTTGAACCTCTCCTATGAGTCCAGTTTTAGATTCCGATGCTTCACTTCAGATTTACTGTATCCCTTGGACTTTCTTATTGACGATGAAACACAGAAATTGCATCCAAATTTAATACAACAGGCACATTGCCGACTTAAGTACAAGAGGACTGACACTCTTAACTTTTTATGATTTGAACCACTCCTGTGAGTCCAGTTATAGATTCCGATGCTTCACTTCACGTTTACTGTATCCCTTGGACCTTCTTATTGACAATGAAACACAGAAATTGCATCCGAATTTAATACAAAAGGCACAACGCCCACTTAAGTACAAGAGAACTGACACTCAAACTTTCTATGATTTGAACTTCACCTGTGAGTCCAGTTTTAGATTTCGATGCTTCACTTCAGGTTTACTGAATCCCTTGTACCTTCTTATTGACAATGAATCACAGAAATTGCATCCGAATTTAATACAAAAGGCACATTGCCGACTTAAGTACAAGATGACTCACACTCTAAGTTTCTGTGATTTGAACCTCTCCTGTGAGTCCAGTTTTAGATTCCGATGCTTCACTTCAGGTTTACTGTATCCCTTGGACCATCTTATTGATGATAAAGCACAGAAATTGCATCCGATTTTAATATAAAAGGCACAATGCCGACTTAAGTACAAAAGGACTGACACTCTAATTTTCTATGATTGGAACCTCTCCTGTGAGTCCAGTTTTAGATGCCGAGGCTTCACTTCAGGTTTACTGTATCCCTTGGACCTTTTTATTGTCGATGAAACACAGAAATTGCATCCGAATTTAATACAAAAGGCACAATGCCGACTTAAGTACAAGAGGACTGACACTCTAACTTTCTATGATTTGAACCTCTCCTGTGAGTCCAGTTTTAGATGCCGATGGTTCACTTCAGGTTTACTGTATCCCTTGGACCTTCTTATTGACGATGAAACACAGAAATAGCATCCGAATTTAATACAAAAGGCACAATGCTGACTTAAGTACAAGAGGACTGACACTCTAACTTTCTGTGATTTGAACCACTCCTGTGAGTACCGTGTTAGATTCCGATGCTTCACTTCAGGTTTACTGTATACCTTGGACCTTCTTATTGACGATGAAACACAGAAATTGCATCCGAATGTAATACAAAAGGCACAATGCCGACTTAAGTACAAGAGGACTGACAGTCTAACTTTCTATGATAAGAATCTCTCCTGTGAGTACAATTTTAGAT
This sequence comes from Schistocerca americana, assembly GCF_021461395.2. Taxonomy (NCBI): domain Eukaryota; kingdom Metazoa; phylum Arthropoda; class Insecta; order Orthoptera; family Acrididae; genus Schistocerca; species Schistocerca americana. The sequence continues at coordinate 171,069 of NW_025725994.1, read as the reverse complement.
TCCGATGCTTCACTTCAGGTTTACTGCATCCCTTACACCTTCTTATAGACGATGAAACACAGATTTGCATCCGAATTTAATACAACTGGCACAATGGCGACTTAAGTACAAGAGGACTGACACTCTAACTTTCTATGATTTGAACCTCACCTGTGAGTCCAGTTTTAGATTCCGATGCTTCCCTTCAGGTTTATTGTATATCTTGGACCTTCTTATTGACGATGAAACACAGAAATTGCATCCGAATTTATTACAAAAGGCACAATGCCGACTTAAGTACAAGAGGACTGACACTCTAACATTCCGCGATATGAACCTCTCCTGTGAGTACAATTTTAGATTCCGATGCTTCACTTCAGGTTTACTGCATCCCTTGGACCTACTTATTGACGATGAAACACAGAAATTGCATCGGAATTTAATACAAAAGGCACAATGCCGACTTAAGTACAAGAGGACTGACACTCTAACTTTCTATGATTTGAACCACTCCTGTGACTCCAGTTATAGATTCCGATGTTTCACTTCAGGTTTACTGTATCCCTTCGACCTTCTTATTGACGAAGAAACACAGAAATTGCATCCGAATTTAATACAAAAGGCACAATGCCGACTTATGTACAAGAGGACTGACACTTAAACTTTCTATGATTTGAACCTCACCTGTGAGTCCAGTTTTAGATTTCGATGCTTCACCTCAGGTTTACTGAATCCCTTGTACCTTCTTATTGACAATGAAACACAGAAATTGCATCCGAATTTAATACAAAAGGCACAATGCCGACTTAAGTACAAGAGGACTGACACTCTAAGTTTCTCTGATTTGAACCTCTCCTATGAGTCCAGTTTTAGATTCCGATGCTATACTTCAGATTTACTGTATCCCTTGGACCTTCTTATTGACGATGAAGCACAGAAATTGCATCCGAATTTAATACAAAAGGCACAATGCCGACTTAAGTACAAGAGGAATGACACTCTAATTTTCTATGATTTGAACCTCTCCTGTGAGTACAGTTTTAGATGCCAAGGCTTCACATCAGGTTTACTGTATCCCTTGATCCTTCTTATTGACGAAGAAACACAGAAATTGCATCCGAATTTAATACAAATGGCACAATGCCGACTTAAGTACAAGAGGACTGACACTCTAACTTTCTGTGATTTGAACCACTCCTGTGAGTCCCGTGTTAGATTCCGATGCTTCACTTCAGGTTTACTCTATCACTTGGACCTCCTTATAAACAATGAAACACAGAAATGACATCCGAATTTAATACAAAAGGCACATTGCAGACTTAAGTACAGGAGGACCGACACTCTAACTTTCTATGTTTTGAACCTCTCCTGTGAGTCCAGTATAAGATTCCGATGCTTCACTTCAGGTTTACTGTATCCCTTGCACATTCTTATTGACGATGAAACACAGAAATTGCATCCGAATTTAATACAAAAGGCACAATACCGACTTAAGTACAAGAGGACTGACACTCTAACTTTCTATGATTTGAACCACTCCAGTGAGTCCAGTTTAAGATTCCGATGCTTCACTTCAGGTTTACTGTATCCCTTGGACCTTCTTATTGACGATGAAACACAGAAATTGCATCCGAATTTAATACAAAAGGCACAATGCCGACTTAAGTACAAGACGACTGACACTCTAACTTTCTATGATTTGAACCTCACCTGTGAGTCCAGTTTTAGATTCCGATGCTTCACTTCAGGTTTATTGTATATCTTGGACCTTCTTATTGACGATGAAACACAGAAATTGCATCCGAATTAATTACAAAAGGCACAATGCCGACTTAAGTACAAGAGGACTGACACTCTAACATTCAATGATATGAACCTCTCCTGTGAGTACAATTTAAGATTCTGATGCTTCACTTCAGCGTTACTGCAACCCTTGGACTTTCTTATTGACGATGAAACACAGAAATTGCATCCAAATTAAATACAACAGGCACAATGCCGACTTAAGTACAAGAGGACTGACACTCTCACTTTTTATGATTTGAACCACTCCTGTGAGTCCAGTTATAGATTCCGATGCTTCACTTCAGGTTTACTGTATCCCTTGGACCTTCTTATTGACGATGAAACACAGATATTGCAACCGAATTTAATACAAAAGGCACAATGCCGACTTAAGTACAAGACGACTGACACTCTAACTTTCTATGATTTGAACCTCACCTGTTAGTCCAGTTTTAGATTCCGATGCTTCACTTCAGGTTTATTGCATATCTTGGACCTTCTTATTGACGATGAAACACAGAAATTGCATCCGAATTAATTACAAAAGGCACAATGCCGACTTAAGTACAAGAGGACTGACACTCTAACATTCAATGATATGAACCTCTCCTGTGAGTACAATTTTAGATTCCGATGCTTCACTTCAGGTTTACTGTATCCCTTGCACCTTCTTATTGACGATGAAACACAGAATTTGCATCCGAATTTAATACAAAAGGCACAATGCCGTCTTAAGTACAAGGGGACTGACACTCTAACTTTCTATGTTTTGAACCACTCCTGTGAGTCCAGTTTAAGATTCCGATGCTTCACTTCAGGTTTACTGTATCCCTTGCACCTTCTTATTGACGATGAAACACAGAAATTGCATCCGAATTTAATACAAAAGGCACAATACCGACTTAAGTACAAGAGGACTGACACTCTAACTTTCTATGATATGAACCACTCCTGTGAGTCCAGTATAAGATTCCGATGCTTCACTTCAGGTTTACTGTATCCCTTGGACCTTCTTATTGACGATGAAACACAGAAATTGCATCCGAATTTAATACAAAAGGCACAATGCCGACTTAAGTACAAGAGGACTGACACTCTAACTTACTATGATTTGAACCTCACCTGTGAGTCCAGTTTTAGATTCCGATGCTTCACTTCAGGTTTATTGTATATCTTGGACCTTCTTATTGACGATGAAACACAGAAATTGCATCCGAATTTAATACAAAAGGCACAATGCCGACTTAAGTACAAGAGGACTGACACTCAAACTTTCTATGATAAGAACCTCTCCTGTGAGTACAATTTTAGATTCCGATGCTTCACTTCAGGTTTATTGTATATCTTGGACCTTCTAATTAACGATGAAACACAGAAATTGCATCCGAATTAATTACAAAAGGCACAATGCCGACTTAAGTACAAGAGGACTGACACTCTAACATTCAATGATATGAACCTCTCCTGTGAGTACAATTTTAGATTCCGATGCTTCACTTCAGGTTTACTGCATCCCTTGGACTTTCTTATTGACGATGAAACACAGAAATTGCATCCAAATTTAATACAACAGGCACAATGCCGACTTAAGGACAAGAGGACTGACACTCGCACTTTTTATGATTTGAACCACTCCTGTGAGTCCAGTTTTCGATTCCGATGCTTCACTTCAGGTTAACTGTATCCCTTGGACCTTCTTATTGACGATGAAACACAGAAATTGCATCCGAATTTAATACAAAAGGCACAATTCCGACTTAAGTACAAGAGGCCTGACACTCCAACTTTCTTTGATTTGAACCTCTCCTGTGATTCCAGTTTTAGATTCCGATGCTTCACTTCAGGTTTACTGTATACCTTGGACCTTCTTATTGACGATGAAACACAGAAATTGCATCCGAATTTAATACAAAAGGCACAATGCCGACTTAAGTACAAGAGGACTGACACTCTAACTTTCTATGATAAGAACCTCTCCTGTGAGTACAATTTTAGATTCCGATGCTTCACTTCAGGTTTACTGCATCCCTTACACCTTCTTATTGACGATGAAACACTGATATTGCATCCGAATTAAATACAAAAGGCACAATGCCGACTTAAGTACAAGAGGACTGACACTCTAACTTTCTATGATTTAAACCACTCCTGTGAGTCCAGTTTAAGATTCCGATGCTTCACTTCAGGTTTACTGTATCCCTTGGACCTTCTTATTGACGATGAAACACAAAATTGCATCCGAAGTTAATACAACAGGCACAATGCCGACTTAAGTACAAGAGGACTGACACTCTAACTTTCTACGATTTGAACCTTACCTGTGAGTCCAGTTTTAGATTTCGATGCTTCACTTCAGGTTTACTGAATCCCTTGTACCTTCTTATTGACAATGAAACACGGAAATTGCATCCGAATTTAATACAAAAGGCACAATGCCGACTTAAGTACAAGAGGACTGACACTCTAAGTTTCTCTAATTTGAACCTTTCCTGTGAGTCCAGTTTTAGATTCGGATTCTTCACTTCAGATTTACTGTATCCCTTGGACCTTCTTATTGACGATGAAGCACAGAAATTGCATCCGATTTTAATACAAAAGGCACAAAGCCGACTTAAGTACAAGAGGACTGACACTCTAATTTTCTATGATTTGAACCTCTCCTGTGAGTACAGTTTTAGATGCCGAGGCTTCACTTCAGGTTTACTGTATCCCTTGGACCTTCTTATTGACGAAGAAACACAGAAATTGCATCCGAATTTAATACAAAAGGCACAATGCCGACTTAAATACAAGAGGGCTGACACTCTAACTTTCTATGATTTGAACCTCTCCTATGAGTCCAGTTTTAGATTCCGATGCTATACTTCAGATTTACTGTATCCCTTGGACCTTCTTATTGACGATGAAGCACAGAAATTGCATCCGAATTTAATACAAAAGGCACAATGCCGACTTAAGTACAAGAGGAATGACACTCTAATTTTCTATGATTTGAACCTCTCCTGTGAGTACAGTTTTAGATGCCAAGGCTTCACATCAGGTTTACTGTATCCCTTGATCCTTCTTATTGACGAAGAAACACAGAAATTGCATCCGAATTTAATACAAATGGCACAATGCCGACTTAAGTACAAGAGGACTGACACTCTAACTTTCTGTGATTTGAACCACTCCTGTGAGTCCCGTGTTAGATTCCGATGCTTCACTTCAGGTTTACTCTATCACTTGGACCTCCTTATAAACAATGAAACACAGAAATGAAATCCGAATTTAATACAAAAGGCACATTGCAGACTTAAGTACAGGAGGACCGACACTCTAACTTTCTATGTTTTGAACCTCTCCTGTGAGTCCAGTATAAGATTCCGATGCTTCAATTCAGGTTTACTGTATCCCTTGCACATTCTTATTGACGATGAAACACAGAAATTGCATCCGAATTTAATACAAAAGGCACAATACCGACTTAAGTACAAGAGGACTGACACTCTAACTTTCTATGATTTGAACCACTCCTGTGAGTCCAGTTTAAGATTCCGATGCTTCACTTCAGGTTTACTGTATCCCTTGGACCTTCTTATTGACGATGAAACACAGAAATTGCATCCGAATTTAATACAAAAGGCACAATGCCGACTTAAGTACAAGACGACTGACACTCTAACTTTCTATGATTTGAACCTCACCTGTGAGTCCAGTTTTAGATTCCGATGCTTCACTTCAGGTTTATTGTATATCTTGGACCTTCTTATTGACGATGAAACACAGAAATTGCATCCGAATTAATTACAAAAGGCACAATGCCGACTTAAGTACAAGAGGACTGACACTCTAACATTCAATGATATGAACCTCTCCTGTGAGTACAATTTAAGATTCTGATGCTTCACTTCAGCGTTACTGCAACCCTTGGACTTTCTTATTGACGATGAAACACAGAAATTGCATCCAAATTAAATACAACAGGCACAATGCCGACTTAAGTACAAGAGGACTGACACTCTCACTTTTTATGATTTGAACCACTCCTGTGAGTCCAGTTATAGATTCCGATGCTTCACTTCAGGTTTACTGTATCCCTTGGACCTTCTTATTGACGATGAAACACAGATATTGCAACCGAATTTAATACAAAAGGCACAATGCCGACTTAAGTACAAGACGACTGACACTCTAACTTTCTATGATTTGAACCTCACCTGTTAGTCCAGTTTTAGATTCCGATGCTTCACTTCAGGTTTATTGTATATCTTGGACCTTCTTATTGACGATGAAACACAGAAATTGCATCCGAATTAATTACAAAAGGCACAATGCCGACTTAAGTACAAGAGGACTGACACTCTAACATTCAATGATATGAACCTCTCCTGTGAGTACAATTTTAGATTCCGATGCTTCACTTCAGGTTTACTGTATCCCTTGCACCTTCTTATTGACGATGAAACACAGAATTTGCATCCGAATTTAATACAAAAGGCACAATGCCGTCTTAAGTACAAGGGGACTGACACTCTAACTTTCTATGTTTTGAACCACTCCTGTGAGTCCAGTTTAAGATTCCGATGCTTCACTTCAGGTTTACTGTATCCCTTGCACCTTCTTATTGACGATGAAACACAGAAATTGCATCCGAATTTAATACAAAAGGCACAATACCGACTTAAGTACAAGAGGACTGACACTCTAACTTTCTATGATTTGAACCACTCCTTTGAGTCCAGTTTAAGATTCCGATGCTTCACTTCAGGTTTACTGTATCCCTTGGACCTTCTTATTGACGATGAAACACAGAAATTGCATCCGAATTTAATACAAAAGGCACAATGCCGACTTAAGTACAAGAGGACTGACACTCTAACTTACTATGATTTGAACCTCACCTGTGAGTCCAGTTTTAGATTCCGATGCTTCACTTCAGGTTTATTGTATATCTTGGACCTTCTTATTGACGATGAAACACAGAAATTGCATCCGAATTTAATACAAAAGGCACAATGCCGACTTAAGTACAAGAGGACTGACACTCAAACTTTCTATGATAAGAACCTCTCCTGTGAGTACAATTTTAGATTCCGATGCTTCACTTCAGGTTTATTGTATATCTTGGACCTTCTAATTAACGATGAAACACAGAAATTGCATCCGAATTAATTACAAAAGGCACAATGCCGACTTAAGTACAAGAGGACTGACACTCTAACTTTCTATGATTTAAACCACTCCTGTGAGTCCAGTTTAAGATTCCGATGCTTCACTTCAGGTTTACTGTATCCCTTGGACCTTCTTATTGACGATGAAACACAAAATTGCATCCGAAGTTAATACAACAGGCACAATGCCGACTTAAGTACAAGAGGACTGACACTCTAACTTTCTACGATTTGAACCTTACCTGTGAGTCCAGTTTTAGATTTCGATGCTTCACTTCAGGTTTACTGAATCCCTTGTACCTTCTTATTGACAATGAAACACGGAAATTGCATCCGAATTTAATACAAAAGGCACAATGCCGACTTAAGTACAAGAGGACTGACACTCTAAGTTTCTCTAATTTGAACCTTTCCTGTGAGTCCAGTTTTAGATTCGGATTCTTCACTTCAGATTTACTGTATCCCTTGGACCTTCTTATTGACGATGAAGCACAGAAATTGCATCCGAATTTAATACAAAAGGCACAATGCCGACTTAAGTACAAGAGGAATGACACTCTAATTTTCTATGATTTGAACCTCTCCTGTGAGTACAGTTTTAGATGCCAAGGCTTCACATCAGGTTTACTGTATCCCTTGATCCTTCTTATTGACGAAGAAACACAGAAATTGCATCCGAATTTAATACAAATGGCACAATGCCGACTTAAGTACAAGAGGACTGACACTCTAACTTTCTGTGATTTGAACCACTCCTGTGAGTCCCGTGTTAGATTCCGATGCTTCACTTCAGGTTTACTCTATCACTTGGACCTCCTTATAAACAATGAAACACAGAAATGAAATCCGAATTTAATACAAAAGGCACATTGCAGACTTAAGTACAGGAGGACCGACACTCTAACTTTCTATGTTTTGAACCTCTCCTGTGAGTCCAGTATAAGATTCCGATGCTTCAATTCAGGTTTACTGTATCCCTTGCACATTCTTATTGACGATGAAACACGGAAATTGCATCCGAATTTAATACAAAAGGCACAATACCGACTTAAGTACAAGAGGACTGACACTCTAACTTTCTATGATTTGAACCACTCCTGTGAGTCCAGTTTAAGATTCCGATGCTTCACTTCAGGTTTACTGTATCCCTTGGACCTTCTTATTGACGATGAAACACAGAAATTGCATCCGAATTTAATACAAAAGGCACAATGCCGACTTAAGTACAAGACGACTGACACTCTAACTTTCTATGATTTGAACCTCACCTGTGAGTCCAGTTTTAGATTCCGATGCTTCACTTCAGGTTTATTGTATATCTTGGACCTTCTTATTGACGATGAAACACAGAAATTGCATCCGAATTAATTACAAAAGGCACAATGCCGACTTAAGTACAAGAGGACTGACACTCTAACATTCAATGATATGAACCTCTCCTGTGAGTACAATTTAAGATTCTGATGCTTCACTTCAGCGTTACTGCAACCCTTGGACTTTCTTATTGACGATGAAACACAGAAATTGCATCCAAATTAAATACAACAGGCACAATGCCGACTTAAGTACAAGAGGACTGACACTCTCACTTTTTATGATTCGAACCACTCCTGTGAGTCCAGTTATAGATTCCGATGCTTCACTTCAGGTTTACTGTATCCCTTGGACCTTCTTATTGACGATGAAACACAGATATTGCAACCGAATTTAATACAAAAGGCACAATGCCGACTTAAGTACAAGACGACTGACACTCTAACTTTCTATGATTTGAACCTCACCTGTTAGTCCAGTTTTAGATTCCGATGCTTCACTTCAGGTTTATTGTATATCTTGGACCTTCTTATTGACGATGAAACACAGAAATTGCATCCGAATTAATTACAAAAGGCACAATGCCGACTTAAGTACAAGAGGACTGACACTCTAACATTCAATGATATGAACCTCTCCTGTGAGTACAATTTTAGATTCCGATGCTTCACTTCAGGTTTACTGTATCCCTTGCACCTTCTTATTGACGATGAAACACAGAATTTGCATCCGAATTTAATACAAAAGGCACAATGCCGTCTTAAGTACAAGGGGACTGACACTCTAACTTTCTATGTTTTGAACCACTCCTGTGAGTCCAGTTTAAGATTCCGATGCTTCACTTGAGGTTTACTGTATCCCTTGCACCTTCTTATTGACGATGAAACACAGAAATTGCATCCGAATTTAATACAAAAGGCACAATACCGACTTAAGTACAAGAGGACTGACACTCTAACTTTCTATGATTTGAACCACTCCTTTGAGTCCAGTTTAAGATTCCGATGCTTCACTTCAGGTTTACTGTATCCCTTGGACCTTCTTATTGACGATGAAACACAGAAATTGCATCCGAATTTAATACAAAAGGCACAATGCCGACTTAAGTACAAGAGGACTGACACTCTAACTTACTATGATTTGAACCTCACCTGTGAGTCCAGTTTTAGATTCCGATGCTTCACTTCAGGTTTATTGTATATCTTGGACCTTCTTATTGACGATGAAACACAGAAATTGCATCCGAATTTAATACAAAAGGCACAATGCCGACTTAAGTACAAGAGGACTGACACTCAAACTTTCTATGATAAGAACCTCTCCTGTGAGTACAATTTTAGATTCCGATGCTTCACTTCAGGTTTATTGTATATCTTGGACCTTCTAATTAACGATGAAACACAGAAATTGCATCCGAATTAATTACAAAAGGCACAATGCCGACTTAAGTACAAGAGGACTGACACTCTAACTTTCTATGATTTAAACCACTCCTGTGAGTCCAGTTTAAGATTCCGATGCTTCACTTCAGGTTTACTGTATCCCTTGGACCTTCTTATTGACGATGAAACACAAAATTGCATCCGAAGTTAATACAACAGGCACAATGCCGACTTAAGTACAAGAGGACTGACACTCTAACTTTCTACGATTTGAACCTTACCTGTGAGTCCAGTTTTAGATTTCGATGCTTCACTTCAGGTTTACTGAATCCCTTGTACCTTCTTATTGACAATGAAACACGGAAATTGCATCCGAATTTAATACAAAAGGCACAATGCCGACTTAAGTACAAGAGGACTGACACTCTAAGTTTCTCTAATTTGAACCTTTCCTGTGAGTCCAGTTTTAGATTCGGATTCTTCACTTCAGATTTACTGTATCCCTTGGACCTTCTTATTGACGATGAAGCACAGAAATTGCATCCGATTTTAATACAAAAGGCACAAAGCCGACTTAAGTACAAGAGGACTGACACTCTAATTTTCTATGATTTGAACCTCTCCTGTGAGTACAGTTTTAGATGCCGAGGCTTCACTTCAGGTTTACTGTATCCCTTGGACCTTCTTATTGACGAAGAAACACAGAAATTGCATCCGAATTTAATACAAAAGGCACAATGCCGACTTAAGTACAAGAGGGCTGACACTCTAACTTTCTATGATTTGAACCTCTCCTATGAGTCCAGTTTTAGATTCCGATGCTATACTTCAGATTTACTGTATCCCTTGGACCTTCTTATTGACGATGAAGCACAGAAATTGCATCCGAATTTAATACAAAAGGCACAATGCCGACTTAAGTACAAGAGGAATGACACTCTAATTTTCTATGATTTGAACCTCTCCTGTGAGTACAGTTTTAGATGCCAAGGCTTCACATCAGGTTTACTGTATCCCTTGATCCTTCTTATTGACGAAGAAACACAGAAATTGCATCCGAATTTAATACAAATGGCACAATGCCGACTTAAGTACAAGAGGACTGACACTCTAACTTTCTGTGATTTGAACCACTCCTGTGAGTCCCGTGTTAGATTCCGATGCTTCACTTCAGGTTTACTCTATCACTTGGACCTCCTTATAAACAATGAAACACAGAAATGAAATCCGAATTTAATACAAAAGGCACATTGCAGACTTAAGTACAGGAGGACCGACACTCTAACTTTCTATGTTTTGAACCTCTCCTGTGAGTCCAGTATAAGATTCCGATGCTTCAATTCAGGTTTACTGTATCCCTTGCACATTCTTATTGACGATGAAACACAGAAATTGCATCCGAATTTAATACAAAAGGCACAATACCGACTTAAGTACAAGAGGACTGACACTCTAACTTTCTATGATTTGAACCACTCCTGTGAGTCCAGTTTTCGATTCCGATGCTTCACTTCAGGTTAACTGTATCCCTTGGACCTTCTTATTGACGATGAAACACAGAAATTGCATCCGAATTTAATACAAAAGGCACAATTCCGACTTAAGTACAAGAGGCCTGACACTCCAACTTTCTTTGATTTGAACCTCTCCTGTGATTCCAGTTTTAGATTCCGATGCTTCACTTCAGGTTTACTGTATACCTTGGACCTTCTTATTGACGATGAAACACAGAAATTGCATCCGAATTTAATACAAAAGGCACAATGCCGACTTAAGTACAAGAGGACTGACACTCTAACTTTCTATGATAAGAACCTCTCCTGTGAGTACAATTTTAGATTCCGATGCTTCACTTCAGGTTTACTGCATCCCTTACACCTTCTTATTGACGATGAAACACTGATATTGCATCCGAATTAAATACAAAAGGCACAATGCCGACTTAAGTACAAGAGGACTGACACTCTAACTTTCTATGATTTAAACCACTCCTGTGAGTCCAGTTTAAGATTCCGATGCTTCACTTCAGGTTTACTGTATCCCTTGGACCTTCTTATTGACGATGAAACACAAAATTGCATCCGAAGTTAATACAACAGGCACAATGCCGACTTAAGTACAAGAGGACTGACACTCTAACTTTCTACGATTTGAACCTTACCTGTGAGTCCAGTTTTAGATTTCGATGCTTCACTTCAGGTTTACTGAATCCCTTGTACCTTCTTATTGACAATGAAACACGGAAATTGCATCCGAATTTAATACAAAAGGCACAATGCCGACTTAAGTACAAGAGGACTGACACTCTAAGTTTCTCTAATTTGAACCTTTCCTGTGAGTCCAGTTTTAGATTCGGATTCTTCACTTCAGATTTACTGTATCCCTTGGACCTTCTTATTGACGATGAAGCACAGAAATTGCATCCGATTTTAATACAAAAGGCACAAAGCCGACTTAAGTACAAGAGGACTGACACTCTAATTTTCTATGATTTGAACCTCTCCTGTGAGTACAGTTTTAGATGCCGAGGCTTCACTTCAGGTTTACTGTATCCCTTGGACCTTCTTATTGACGAAGAAACACAGAAATTGCATCCGAATTTAATACAAAAGGCACAATGCCGACTTAAGTACAAGAGGGCTGACACTCTAACTTTCTATGATTTGAACCTCTCCTATGAGTCCAGTTTTAGATTCCGATGCTATACTTCAGATTTACTGTATCCCTTGGACCTTCTTATTGACGATGAAGCACAGAAATTGCATCCGAATTTAATACAAAAGGCACAATGCCGACTTAAGTACAAGAGGAATGACACTCTAATTTTCTATGATTTGAACCTCTCCTGTGAGTACAGTTTTAGATGCCAAGGCTTCACATCAGGTTTACTGTATCCCTTGATCCTTCTTATTGACGAAGAAACACAGAAATTGCATCCGAATTTAATACAAATGGCACAATGCCGACTTAAGTACAAGAGGACTGACACTCTAACTTTCTGTGATTTGAACCACTCCTGTGAGTCCCGTGTTAGATTCCGATGCTTCACTTCAGGTTTACTCTATCACTTGGACCTCCTTATAAACAATGAAACACAGAAATGAAATCCGAATTTAATACAAAAGGCACATTGCAGACTTAAGTACAGGAGGACCGACACTCTAACTTTCTATGTTTTGAACCTCTCCTGTGAGTCCAGTATAAGATTCCGATGCTTCAATTCAGGTTTACTGTATCCCTTGCACATTCTTATTGACGATGAAACACAGAAATTGCATCCGAATTTAATACAAAAGGCACAATACCGACTTAAGTACAAGAGGACTGACACTCTAACTTTCTATGATTTGAACCACTCCTGTGAGTCCAGTTTAAGATTCCGATGCTTCACTTCAGGTTTACTGTATCCCTTGGACCTTCTTATTGACGATGAAACACAGAAATTGCATCCGAATTTAATACAAAAGGCACAATGCCGACTTAAGTACAAGACGACTGACACTCTAACTTTCTATGATTTGAACCTCACCTGTGAGTCCAGTTTTAGATTCCGATGCTTCACTTCAGGTTTATTGTATATCTTGGACCTTCTTATTGACGATGAAACACAGAAATTGCATCCGAATTAATTACAAAAGGCACAATGCCGACTTAAGTACAAGAGGACTGACACTCTAACATTCAATGATATGAACCTCTCCTGTGAGTACAATTTAAGATTCTGATGCTTCACTTCAGCGTTACTGCAACCCTTGGACTTTCTTATTGACGATGAAACACAGAAATTGCATCCAAATTAAATACAACAGGCACAATGCCGACTTAAGTACAAGAGGACTGACACTCTCACTTTTTATGATTTGAACCACTCCTGTGAGTCCAGTTATAGATTCCGATGCTTCACTTCAGGTTTACTGTATCCCTTGGACCTTCTTATTGACGATGAAACACAGATATTGCAACCGAATTTAATACAAAAGGCACAATGCCGACTTAAGTACAAGACGACTGACACTCTAACTTTCTATGATTTGAACCTCACCTGTTAGTCCAGTTTTAGATTCCGATGCTTCACTTCAGGTTTATTGTATATCTTGGACCTTCTTATTGACGATGAAACACAGAAATTGCATCCGAATTAATTACAAAAGGCACAATGCCGACTTAAGTACAAGAGGACTGACACTCTAACATTCAATGATATGAACCTCTCCTGTGAGTACAATTTTAGATTCCGATGCTTCACTTCAGGTTTACTGTATCCCTTGCACCTTCTTATTGACGATGAAACACAGAATTTGCATCCGAATTTAATACAAAAGGCACAATGCCGTCTTAAGTACAAGGGGACTGACACTCTAACTTTCTATGTTTTGAACCACTCCTGTGAGTCCAGTTTAAGATTCCGATGCTTCACTTCAGGTTTACTGTATCCCTTGCACCTTCTTATTGACGATGAAACACAGAAATTGCATCCGAATTTAATACAAAAGGCACAATACCGACTTAAGTACAAGAGGACTGACACTCTAACTTTCTATGATTTGAACCACTCCTTTGAGTCCAGTTTAAGATTCCGATGCTTCACTTCAGGTTTACTGTATCCCTTGGACCTTCTTATTGACGATGAAACACAGAAATTGCATCCGAATTTAATACAAAAGGCACAATGCCGACTTAAGTACAAGAGGACTGACACTCTAACTTACTATGATTTGAACCTCACCTGTGAGTCCAGTTTTAGATTCCGATGCTTCACTTCAGGTTTATTGTATATCTTGGACCTTCTTATTGACGATGAAACACAGAAATTGCATCCGAATTTAATACAAAAGGCACAATGCCGACTTAAGTACAAGAGGACTGACACTCAAACTTTCTATGATAAGAACCTCTCCTGTGAGTACAATTTTAGATTCCGATGCTTCACTTCAGGTTTATTGTATATCTTGGACCTTCTAATTAACGATGAAACACAGAAATTGCATCCGAATTAATTACAAAAGGCACAATGCCGACTTAAGTACAAGAGGACTGACACTCTAACATTCAATGATATGAACCTCTCCTGTGAGTACAATTTTAGATTCCGATGCTTCACTTCAGGTTTACTGCATCCCTTGGACTTTCTTATTGACGATGAAACACAGAAATTGCATCCAAATTTAATACAACAGGCACAATGCCGACTTAAGGACAAGAGGACTGACACTCGCACTTTTTATGATTTGAACCACTCCTGTGAGTCCAGTTTTCGATTCCGATGCTTCACTTCAGGTTAACTGTATCCCTTGGACCCTCTTATTGACGATGAAACACAGAAATTGCATCCGAATTTAATACAAAAGGCACAATTCCGACTTAAGTACAAGAGGCCTGACACTCCAACTTTCTTTGATTTGAACCTCTCCTGTGATTCCAGTTTTAGATTCCGATGCTTCACTTCAGGTTTACTGTATACCTTGGACCTTCTTATTGACGATGAAACACAGAAATTGCATCCGAATTTAATACAAAAGGCACAATGCCGACTTAAGTACAAGAGGACTGACACTCTAACTTTCTATGATAAGAACCTCTCCTGTGAGTACAATTTTAGATTCCGATGCTTCACTTCAGGTTTACTGCATCCCTTACACCTTCTTATTGACGATGAAACACTGATATTGCATCCGAATTTAATACAAAAGGCACAATGCCGACTTAAGTACAAGAGGACTGACACTCTAACTTTCTATGATTTAAACCACTCCTGTGAGTCCAGTTTAAGATTCCGATGCTTCACTTCAGGTTTACTGTATCCCTTGGACCTTCTTATTGACGATGAAACACAAAATTGCATCCGAAGTTAATACAACAGGCACAATGCCGACTTAAGTACAAGAGGACTGACACTCTAACTTTCTACGATTTGAACCTTACCTGTGAGTCCAGTTTTAGATTTCGATGCTTCACTTCAGGTTTACTGAATCCCTTGTACCTTCTTATTGACAATGAAACACGGAAATTGCATCCGAATTTAATACAAAAGGCACAATGCCGACTTAAGTACAAGAGGACTGACACTCTAAGTTTCTCTAATTTGAACCTTTCCTGTGAGTCCAGTTTTAGATTCGGATTCTTCACTTCAGATTTACTGTATCCCTTGGACCTTCTTATTGACGATGAAGCACAGAAATTGCATCCGATTTTAATACAAAAGGCACAAAGCCGACTTAAGTACAAGAGGACTGACACTCTAATTTTCTATGATTTGAACCTCTCCTGTGAGTACAGTTTTAGATGCCGAGGCTTCACTTCAGGTTTACTGTATCCCTTGGACCTTCTTATTGACGAAGAAACACAGAAATTGCATCCGAATTTAATACAAAAGGCACAATGCCGACTTAAGTACAAGAGGGCTGACACTCTAACTTTCTATGATTTGAACCTCTCCTATGAGTCCAGTTTTAGATTCCGATGCTATACTTCAGATTTACTGTATCCCTTGGACCTTCTTATTGACGATGAAGCACAGAAATTGCATCCGAATTTAATACAAAAGGCACAATGCCGACTTAAGTACAAGAGGAATGACACTCTAATTTTCTATGATTTGAACCTCTCCTGTGAGTACAGTTTTAGATGCCAAGGCTTCACATCAGGTTTACTGTATCCCTTGATCCTTCTTATTGACGAAGAAACACAGAAATTGCATCCGAATTTAATACAAATGGCACAATGCCGACTTAAGTACAAGAGGACTGACACTCTAACTTTCTGTGATTTGAACCACTCCTGTGAGTCCCGTGTTAGATTCCGATGCTTCACTTCAGGTTTACTCTATCACTTGGACCTCCTTATAAACAATGAAACACAGAAATGAAATCCGAATTTAATACAAAAGGCACATTGCAGACTTAAGTACAGGAGGACCGACACTCTAACTTTCTATGTTTTGAACCACTCCTGTGAGTCCAGTATAAGATTCCGATGCTTCACTTCAGGTTTACTGTATCCCTTGCACATTCTTATTGACGATGAAACACAGAAATTGCATCCGAATTTAATACAAAAGGCACAATACCGACTTAAGTACAAGAGGACTGACACTCTAACTTTCTATGATTTGAACCACTCCTGTGAGTCCAGTTTAAGATTCCGATGCTTCACTTCAGGTTTACTGTATCCCTTGGACCTTCTTATTGACGATGAAACACAGAAATTGCATCCGAATTTAATACAAAAGGCACAATGCCGACTTAAGTACAAGACGACTGACACTCTAACTTTCTATGATTTGAACCTCACCTGTGGGTCCAGTTTTAGATTCCGATGCTTCACTTCAGGTTTATTGTATATCTTGGACCTTCTTATTGACGATGAAACACAGAAATTGCATCCGAATTAATTACAAAAGGCACAAAGCCGACTTAAGTACAAGAGGACTGACACTCTAACATTCAATGATATGAACCTCTCCTGTGAGTACAATTTAAGATTCTGATGCTTCACTTCAGCGTTACTGCAACCCTTGGACTTTCTTATTGACGATGAAACACAGAAATTGCATCCAAATTAAATACAACAGGCACAATGCCGACTTAAGTACAAGAGGACTGACACTCTCACTTTTTATGATTTGAACCACTCCTGTGAGTCCAGTTATAGATTCCGATGCTTCACTTCAGGTTTACTGTATCCCTTGGACCTTCTTATTGACGATGAAACACAGATATTGCAACCGAATTTAATACAAAAGGCACAATGCCGACTTAAGTACAAGACGACTGACACTCTAACTTTCTATGATTTGAACCTCACCTGTTAGTCCAGTTTTAGATTCCGATGCTTCACTTCAGGTTTATTGTATATCTTGGACCTTCTTATTGACGATGAAACACAGAAATTGCATCCGAATTAATTACAAAAGGCACAATGCCGACTTAAGTACAAGAGGACTGACACTCTAACATTCAATGATATGAACCTCTCCTGTGAGTACAATTTTAGATTCCGATGCTTCACTTCAGGTTTACTGTATCCCTTGCACCTTCTTATTGACGATGAAACACAGAATTTGCATCCGAATTTAATACAAAAGGCACAATGCCGTCTTAAGTACAAGGGGACTGACACTCTAACTTTCTATGTTTTGAACCACTCCTGTGAGTCCAGTTTAAGATTCCGATGCTTCACTTCAGGTTTACTGTATCCCTTGCACCTTCTTATTGACGATGAAACACAGAAATTGCATCCGAATTTAATACAAAAGGCACAATACCGACTTAAGTACAAGAGGACTGACACTCTAACTTTCTATGATTTGAACCACTCCTGTGAGTCCAGTTTAAGATTCCGATGCTTCACTTCAGGTTTACTGTATCCCTTGGACCTTCTTATTGACGATGAAACACAGAAATTGCATCCGAATTTAATACAAAAGGCACAATGCCGACTTAAGTACAAGAGGACTGACACTCTAACTTACTATGATTTGAACCTCACCTGTGAGTCCAGTTTTAGATTCCGATGCTTCACTTCAGGTTTATTGTATATCTTGGACCTTCTTATTGACGATGAAACACAGAAATTGCATCCGAATTTAATACAAAAGGCACAATGCCGACTTAAGTACAAGAGGACTGACACTCAAACTTTCTATGATAAGAACCTCTCCTGTGAGTACAATTTTAGATTCCGATGCTTCACTTCAGGTTTATTGTATATCTTGGACCTTCTAATTAACGATGAAACACAGAAATTGCATCCGAATTAATTACAAAAGGCACAATGCCGACTTAAGTACAAGAGGACTGACACTCTAACATTCAATGATATGAACCTCTCCTGTGAGTACAATTTTAGATTCCGATGCTTCACTTCAGGTTTACTGCATCCCTTGGACTTTCTTATTGACGATGAAACACAGAAATTGCATCCAAATTTAATACAACAGGCACAATGCCGACTTAAGGACAAGAGGACTGACACTCGCACTTTTTATGATTTGAACCACTCCTGTGAGTCCAGTTTTCGATTCCGATGCTTCACTTCAGGTTAACTGTATCCCTTGGACCTTCTTATTGACGATGAAACACAGAAATTGCATCCGAATTTAATACAAAAGGCACAATTCCGACTTAAGTACAAGAGGCCTGACACTCCAACTTTCTTTGATTTGAACCTCTCCTGTGATTCCAGTTTTAGATTCCGATGCTTCACTTCAGGTTTACTGTATACCTTGGACCTTCTTATTGACGATGAAACACAGAAATTGCATCCGAATTTAATACAAAAGGCACAATGCCGACTTAAGTACAAGAGGACTGACACTCTAACTTTCTATGATAAGAACCTCTCCTGTGAGTACAATTTTAGATTCCGATGCTTCACTTCAGGTTTACTGCATCCCTTACACCTTCTTATTGACGATGAAACACTGATATTGCATCCGAATTTAATACAAAAGGCACAATGCCGACTTAAGTACAAGAGGACTGACACTCTAACTTTCTATGATTTGAACCACTCCTGTGAGTCCAGTTTAAGATTCCGATGCTTCACTTCAGGTTTACTGTATCCCTTGGACCTTCTTATTGACGATGAAACACAAAATTGCATCCGAAGTTAATACAACAGGCACAATGCCGACTTAAGTACAAGAGGACTGACACTCTAACTTTCTACGATTTGAACCTTACCTGTGAGTCCAGTTTTAGATTTCGATGCTTCACTTCAGGTTTACTGAATCCCTTGTACCTTCTTATTGACAATGAAACACGGAAATTGCATCCGAATTTAATACAAAAGGCACAATGCCGACTTAAGTACAAGAGGACTGACACTCTAAGTTTCTCTAATTTGAACCTTTCCTGTGAGTCCAGTTTTAGATTCGGATTCTTCACTTCAGATTTACTGTATCCCTTGGACCTTCTTATTGACGATGAAGCACAGAAATTGCATCCGATTTTAATACAAAAGGCACAAAGCCGACTTAAGTACAAGAGGACTGACACTCTAATTTTCTATGATTTGAACCTCTCCTGTGAGTACAGTTTTAGATGCCGAGGCTTCACTTCAGGTTTACTGTATCCCTTGGACCTTCTTATTGACGAAGAAACACAGAAATTGCATCCGAATTTAATACAAAAGGCACAATGCCGACTTAAGTACAAGAGGGCTGACACTCTAACTTTCTATGATTTGAACCTCTCCTGTGAGTCCAGTTTTAGATTCCGAGGCTTCACTTCAGGTTTACTGTATCCCTTGGACCTTCTTATTGACGATGAAACACAGAAATTGCATCCGAATTTAATACAAAAGGCACAATGCCGACTTAAGTACAAGAGGACTGACACTCTAACTTTCTATGATTTGAACCACTCCTGTGAGTCCCGTGTTAGATTCCGATGCTTCACTTCAGGTTTACTCTATCACTTGGACCTCCTTATAAACGATGAAACACAGAAATTACATCCGAATTTAATACAAAAGGCACAATGCCGACCTAAGTACAAGAGGACTGACACTCTAACTTTCTATGATTTGAACCTCTCCTGTGAGTCGAGTTTTAGATTCCGATGCTCCACTTCAGGTTTACTGTATCCCTTGGACCTTCCTATTGACGATGAAACACAGAAACTGCATCCGAATTTAATACAAAAGGCACAATGCCGACTTAAGTACAAGAGGACTGACACTCTAACTTTCTAAGATTTGAACCTCTCCTGTGAGTCCAGTTTTCGATTCCGATGCTTCACTTCAGGTTTACTGTATCCCTTAGACCTTCTTATTGACGATGAAACACAGATATTGCATCCGAATTTAATACAAAAGGCACATTGCCGACTTAAGTACAGGAGGACCGACACTCTAACTTTCTATGTTTTGAACCACTCCTGTGAGTCCAGTTTAAGATTCCGATGCTTCACTTCAGGTTTACTGTATCCCTTGCACCATCTTATTGACGATGAAACACAGAAATTGCATCCGAATTTAATACAAAAGGCATAATACCGACTTAAGTACATGAGGACTGACATTCTATCTTTCTATGATTTGAACCTCTCCTGTTAGTCCAGTTTTAGATTCCGATGCTTCACTTCAGGTTTACTGTATCCCTTGGACCTTCTTATTGACGATGAAACACAGAAATTGCATCTGAATTTAATGCAAAAGGCACAATTCCGACTTAAGTACAAGAGGACTGACACTCCAACTTGCTTTGATTTGAACCTCTCCTGTGATTCCAGTTTTAGATTCCGATGCTTCACTTCAGGTTTTCTGTATCCCTTGGACATTCTTATTGACGATGAAACACAGAAATTGCATCCGAATTTAATACAAAAGGCACAATGCTGACTTAAGTACAGGAGGACTGACACTCTAACTTTCTATGATTTGAACCTCACCTGTGAGTCCAGTTATAGATTCCGATGCTTCACTTCACGTTTGCTGTATCCCTTGGACCTTCTTATTGACGATGAAACACAGAAATTGCATCCGAATTTAATACAAAAGGCACAACGCCCACTTAAGTACAAGAGAACTGACACTCAAACTTTCTATGATTTGAACCTCACCTGTGAGTCCAGTTTTAGATTTCGATGCTTCACTTCAGGTTTACTGAATCCCTTGTACCTTCTTATTGACAATGAATCACAGAAATTGCATCCGAATTTAATACAAAAGGCACATTGCCGACTTAAGTACAAGATGACTCACACTCTAACTTTCTATGATTTGAACCTCACCTGTGAGTCCAGTTTTAGATTCCGATGCTTCCCTTCAGGTTTATTGTATATCTTGGACCTTCTTATTGACGATGAAACACAGAAATTGCATCCGAATTTATTACAAAAGGCACAATGCCGACTTAAGTACAAGAGGACTGACACTCTAACATTCCGCGATATGAACCTCTCCTGTGAGTACAATTTTAGATTCCGATGCTTCACTTCAGGTTTACTGCATCCCTTGGACCTACTTATTGACGATGAAACACAGAAATTGCATCGGAATTTAATACAAAAGGCACAATGCCGACTTAAGTACAAGAGGACTGACACTCTAACTTTCTATGATTTGAACCACTCCTGTGACTCCAGTTATAGATTCCGATGTTTCACTTCAGGTTTACTGTATCCCTTGGACCTTCTTATTGACGAAGAAACACAGAAATTGCATCCGAATTTAATACAAAAGGCACAATGCCGACTTATGTACAAGAGGACTGACACTTAAACTTTCTATGATTTGAACCTCACCTGTGAGTCCAGTTTTAGATTTCGATGCTTCACCTCAGGTTCACTGAATCCCTTGTACCTTCTTATTGACAATGAAACACAGAAATTGCATCCGAATTTAATACAAAAGGCACAATGCCGACTTAAGTACAAGAGGTCTGACACTCTAAGTTTCTCTGATTTGAACCTCTCCTATGCATCCAGTTTTAGATTCCGATGCTATACTTCAGATTTACTGTATCCCTTGGACCTTCTTATTGACGATGAAGCACAGAAATTGCATCCGAATTTAATACAAAAGGCACAATGCCGACTTAAGTACAAGAGGAATGACACTCTAATTTTCTATGATTTGAACCTCTCCTGTGAGTACAGTTTTAGATGCCGAGGCTTCACTTCAGGTTTACTGTATCCCTTGATCCTTCTTATTGACGAAGAAACACAGAAATTGCATCCGAATTTAATACAAAAGGCACATTGCAGACTTAAGTACAGGAGGACCGACACTCTAACTTTCTATGTTTTGAACCTCTCCTGTGAGTCCAGTATAAGATTCCGATGCTTCACTTCAGGTTTACTGTATCCCTTGCACATTCTTATTGACGATGAAACACAGAAATTGCATCCGAATTTAATACAAAAGGCACAATACCGACTTAAGTACAAGAGGACTGACACTCTAACTTTCTATGATTTGAACCACTCCTGTGAGTCCAGTTTAAGATTCCGATGCTTCACTTCAGGTTTACTGTATCCCTTGGACCTTCTTATTGACGATGAAACACAGAAATTGCATCCGAATTTAATACAAAAGGCACAATGCCGACTTAAGTACAAGACGACTGACACTCTAACTTTCTATGATTTGAACCTCACCTGTGAGTCCAGTTTTAGATTCCGATGCTTCACTTCAGGTTTATTGTATATCTTGGACCTTCTTATTGACGATGAAACACAGAAATTGCATCCGAATTAATTACAAAAGGCACAATGCCGACTTAAGTACAAGAGGACTGACACTCTAACATTCAATGATATGAACCTCTCCTGTGAGTACAATTTAAGATTCTGATGCTTCACTTCAGCGTTACTGCAACCCTTGGACTTTCTTATTGACGATGAAACACAGAAATTGCATCCAAATTTAATACAACAGGCACAATGCCGACTTAAGTACAAGAGGACTGACACTCTCACTTTTTATGATTTGAACCACTCCTGTGAGTCCAGTTATAGATTCCGATGCTTCACTTCAGGTTTACTGTATCCCTTGGACCTTCTTATTGACGATGAAACACAGATATTGCAACCGAATTTAATACAAAAGGCACAATGCCGACTTAAGTACAAGACGACTGACACTCTAACTTTCTATGATTTGAACCTCACCTGTTAGTCCAGTTTTAGATTCCGATGCTTCACTTCAGGTTTATTGTATATCTTGGACCTTCTTATTGACGATGAAACACAGAAATTGCATCCGAATTAATTACAAAAGGCACAATGCCGACTTAAGTACAAGAGGACTGACACTCTAACATTCAATGATATGAACCTCTCCTGTGAGTACAATTTTAGATTCCGATGCTTCACTTCAGGTTTACTGTATCCCTTGCACCTTCTTATTGACGATGAAACACAGAATTTGCATCCGAATTTAATACAAAAGGCACAATGCCGTCTTAAGTACAAGAGGACTGACACTCTAACTTTCTATGATTTGAACCACTCCTGTGAGTCCAGTTTAAGATTCCGATGCTTCACTTCAGGTTTACTGTATCCCTTGCACCTTCTTATTGACGATGAAACACAGAAATTGCATCCGAATATAATACAAAAGGCACAATACCGACTTAAGTACAAGAGGACTGACACTCTAACTTTCTATGATTTGAACCACTCCTGTGAGTCCAGTTTAAGATTCCGATGCTTCACTTCAGGTTTACTGTATCCCTTGGACCTTCGTATTGACGATGAAACACAGAAATTGCATCCGAATTTAATACAAAAGGCACAATGCCGACTTAAGTACAAGAGGACTGACACTCTAACTTACTATGATTTGAACCTCACCTGTGAGTCCAGTTTTAGATTCCGATGCTTCACTTCAGGTTTATTGTATATCTTGGACCTTCTTATTGACGATGAAACACAGAAATTGCATCCGAATTTAATACAAAAGGCACAATGCCGACTTAAGTACAAGAGGACTGACACTCAAACTTTCTATGATAAGAACCTCTCCTGTGAGTACAATTTTAGATTCCGATGCTTCACTTCAGGTTTATTGTATATCTTGGACCTTCTTATTAACGATGAAACACAGAAATTGCATCCGAATTAATTACAAAAGGCACAATGCCGACTTAAGTACAAGAGGACTGACACTCTAACATTCAATGATATGAACCTCTCCTGTGAGTACAATTTTAGTTTCCGATGCTTCACTTCAGGTTTACTGCATCCCTTGGACTTTCTTATTGACGATGAAACACAGAAATTGCATCCAAATTTAATACAACAGGCACAATGCCGACTTAAGGACAAGAGGGCTGACACTCGCACTTTTTATGATTTGAACCACTCCTGTGAGTCCAGTTTTCGATTCCGATGCTTCACTTCAGGTTAACTGTATCCCTTGGACCTTCTTATTGACGATGAAACACAGAAATTGCATCCGAATTTAATACAAAAGGCACAATTCCGACTTAAGTACAAGAGGCCTGACACTCCAACTTTCTTTGATTTGAACCTCTCCTGTGATTCCAGTTTTAGATTCCGATGCTTCACTTCAGGTTTACTGTATACCTTGGACCTTCTTATTGACGATGAAACACAGAAATTGCATCCGAATTTAATACAAAAGGCACAATGCCGACTTAAGTACAAGAGGACTGACACTCTAACTTTCTATGATATGAACATCTCCTGTGAGAACAATTTTAGATTCCGATGCTTCACTTCAGGTTTACAGCATCCCTTGGACCTTCTTATTGACGATGATACACAGAAATTGCATCCGAATGTAATACAAGAGGCACAATGCCGACTTAAGTACAAGAGGGCTGACACTATAACTTTCTATGATTTGAGCCACTCCTGTGAGTCCAGTTATAGATTCCGATGCTTCACTTCAGGTTTACTGTATCCCTTCGACCTTCTTATTGACGATGAAACACAGAAATTGCATCCCAATTTAATACAAAATGCACAATGCCGACTTAAGTACAAGAGGACTGACACACTAACTTTCTACGATTTGAACCTGTCCTGTGATTCCAGTTTTAGATTCCGATGCTTCACTTCAGGTTTTCTGTATCCCTTGGACCTTCTTGTTGACTATGAAACACAGAAATTGCATCCGTATTTAATACAAAAGGCACAATGCCGACTTAAGTACAAGAGGACTGACACTCTAACTTTCTATGATTTGAACCTCAGCTGTGAGTCCAGTTTAAGATTCCGATGCTTCACTTCAGGTTTACTGTATACCTTGGACCTTCTTATTGACGATGAAACACAGAAATTGCATCCGAATTTAATACAAAAGGCACAATGCCGACTTAAGTACAAGAGGACAGACACTCTAAATTTCTATGATAAGAACCTCTCCTGTGAGTACAATTTTAGATTCCGATGCTTCACTTCAGGTTTACTGCATCCCTTACACCTTCTTATTGACGATGAAACACAGATATTTCATCCGAATTTAATACAAAAGGCACAATGCCGACTTAAGTACAAGAGGACTGACACTCTAACTTTCTATGATTTGAACCTCTCCTGTGAGTCCAGTTTAAGATTCCGATGCTTCACTTCAGGTCTACAGTATACCTTGGACCTTCTTATTGACGATGAAACACAGAAATTGCATCTGAATTTAATACAAAAGGCACAATGCCGACTTAAGTACAAGAGGACTGACACTCTAACTTTCTATGTATGAACATCCCCTGTGAGTACAATTTTAGATTCCGATGCTTCACTTCAGGTTTACTGTATCCCTTGGCCGTCTTATTGACGATGAAAGACAGAAATTGCATCCGAATTTAATACAACAGGCACAATGCCGACTTAAGTACAAGAGGACTGACACTATAACTCTCTATGATTTGAGCCACTCCTGTGAGTCCAGTTATAGATTCCGACGCTTCATTTCAGGTTTACTGTATCCCTTCGACCTTCTTATTGACGATGAAACACAGAACTTGCATCCGAATTTAATACAAAAGGCATAATGCCGACTTAAGTACAAGAGGACTGACACTTTAACTTTCTATGATTTGAACCTCACCTGTGCGTCCAGTTATAGATTTCGATGCTTCACTTCAGGTTTACTGAATCCCTTGGACTTTCTTATTGACGATGAAACACAGAAATTGCATCCGAATATAATACAAAATGCACAATGCCGACTTAAGTACAAGAGGACTGACACTCTAACTTTCTATGATTTGAACCTCTCCTGTGAGTCCAGTTTTAGATGCCGAGGTTTCACTTTAGGTTTACTGTATCCCTTAGACCTTCTTATTGACGATGAAACACAGAAATTGCATCCTACATTAATACAAAATGCACAATGCCCACTTAAGTACAAAAGGACTGACACTCAAACTTTCTATGATTTGAACCACTCCTGTGAGTCCAGTTTAAGATTCCGAGGCTTCACTTCAGGTTTATTGTATATCTTGGACCTTCTTATTGACGATTAAACACAGAAATTGCATCCGAATTTATTACAAAAGGTACAATGCCGACTTAAGTACAAGAGGACTGGCACTCTAACATTCCATGTTAAGAACCTCTCCTGTGAGTACAATTTTAGATTCCGATGCTTCACTTCAGGTTTACTGCATCCCTTGGACCTTCTTATTGACGATGAAACACAGAAATTGCATCCGAATTTAATACAAAAGCACAATGCCGACTTAAGTACAAGAGGACTGACACTATAACTTCCTATGATTTGAGCCACTCCTGTGAGTCCAGTTATAGATTCCGATGCTTCACTTCTGGTTTACTGTATCCCTTGGATCTTCTTATTGACAATGAAACACAGAAATTGCATACGAATTTAATACAAAAGGCACAATGCCGACTTAAGTACAAGAGGACTGACACTCTAACATTCTATGATTTGAACCTCACCTGTGAGTCCAGTTTTAGATTCCGATGCTTCACTTCAGGTTTACTGTATCCCTTGGACCTTCTTATTGACGATGAAACACAGAAATTGCATCCGAATTTAATACAAAAGGCACAATGCCGACTTAAGTACAAGAGGACTGACACACTAACTATCTATGATTTGAACCTCTCCTGTGAGTCCAGTTTTAGATGCCGAGGTTTCACTTCAGGTTTACTGTATCCCTCGGACCTTCTTATTGACGATGAAACACAGAAATTGCATCCGAATTTAATACAAAAGGCACAATGCCGACTTAAGTACAAGAGGATTGACACACTAATTTTTCAATGATTTGAACCACTCCTGTGAGTCCAGTTTAAGATTCTGATGCTTCACTTCAGGTTTACTGTATACCTTGGACCTTCTTATTGACGATGAAACACAGAAATTGCATCCGAATTTAATACAAAAGGCACAATACCGACTAAAGTACAAGAGGACTGACATTCTAACTTTCTATGATTTGAACCTCTCCTGATCGTCCAGTTTTAGATTCCGATGCTACACTTCAGGTTTACTGTATCTCTTAGACCTTCTTATTGACGATGAAACACAGATATTGCATCCGAATTTAATACAAAAGGCACAATGCCGACTTAAGTACAAGAGGACTGACACTCTAACTTTCTATGATTTGAACCACTCCTGTGAGTCCAGTTTAAGATTCCGATGCTTCACTTCAGGTTTACTGTATCCCTTGGACCTTCTTATTGACGATGAGACACAGTAATTGCATCCGAATTTAATACAAAAGGCACAATGCCGCCTTAAGTACAAAAGGACTGACACTCTAACTTTCTATGATTTGAACCTCACCTGTGAGTCCAGTTTTAGATTCCGATGCTTCACTTCAGGTTTATTGTATATCTTGGACCTTCTTATTGACGATTAAACACAGAAATTGCATCCGAATTTATTACAAAAGGTACAATGCCGACTTAAGTACAAGAGGACTGGCACTCTAACATTCCATGTTATGAACCTCTCCTGTGAGTACAATTTTAGATTCCGATGCTTCACTTCAGGTTTACTGCATCCCTTGGACCTTCTTATTGACGATGAAACACAGAAATTGATCCGAATTTAATACAACAGGCACAATGCCGACTTAAGTACAAGAGGACTAACACTCTAACTTCTTATGATTTGAACCACTCCTGTGAGTCCAGTTATAGGTTCCGATGC
Organism: Schistocerca americana; assembly: GCF_021461395.2. Classification (NCBI taxonomy): domain Eukaryota; kingdom Metazoa; phylum Arthropoda; class Insecta; order Orthoptera; family Acrididae; genus Schistocerca; species Schistocerca americana. The sequence continues at coordinate 142,856 of NW_025725994.1, read as the reverse complement.
TTCACTTCAGGTTTACTGTATCCCTTAGACCTTCTTATTGACGATGAAACACAGAAATTGCATCCTAATTTAATACAAAATGCACAATGCCCACTTAAGTACAAGAGGACTGACACTCAAACTTTCTATGATTTGAACCACTCCTGTGAGTCCAGTTTAAGATTCCGATGCTTCACTTCAGGTTTACTGTATACCTTGGACCTCCTTATTGACGATGAAACACAGAAATTGCATCCGGATTTATTACAAAAGGCACAATGCCGACTTAAGTACAAGAGGACTGACGCTCTAACTTTCTAAGATTTGAACCACTCCTGTGAGTCCACTTACAGATTCCGATCCTTCACGTCAGGTTTACTGTATCCCTTGGACCTTCTTATTGACGATGAAGGACAGAAATTGCATCCGATTTTAATATGAAAGGCACAATGCCGACTTAAGTACAAAAGAACTTACACTCTAATTTTCTATGATTTGAACCTCTCCTGTGAGTCCAGTTTTAGGTGCCGAGGCTTCACTTCAGGTTTACTGTATCCCTTGGCCCTTCTTATTGTCGATGAAACACAGAAGTTGCATCCGAATTTAATACAAAAGGCACTATGCTGACTTAAGTACAAGAGGACTGACACTCTAACTTTCTATGATTGGAACCACTCCTGTGAGTCCCGTGTTAGATTCCGATGCTTCACTTCAGGTTTACTGTATCCCTTGGACCTTCTTATAAACGATGAAACACAGAAATTACATCCGAATTTAATACAAAAGGCACAATGCCGACTTAAGTACAAGAGGACTGACACTCTAACTTTCTATGATAAGAAACTCTCCTGTGAGTACAATTTTAGATTCCGATGCTTCACTTCAGGTTTACTGCATCCCTTAAACCTTCTTATTGACGATGAAACACAGATATTGCATCCGAATTTAATACAAAATGCACAATGCCGACTTAAGTACAAGAGGACTGACACTCTAACTTTCTATGATTTGAACCACTCCTGTGAGTCCAGTTTAAGATTCCGATGCTTCACTTCAGGTTTTCTGTATCCCTTGGACCTTCTTATTAACGATGAAACACAGAAACTGCATCCAAATTTAATACAAAAGGCACAATGCCGACTTAAGTACAAGAGGACTGACACTCTAATTTTCTATTTTTTAAACCTCTCCTGTGAGTCCAGTTTTAGATTCCGATGCTTCACTTCAGGTTTACTGTATCCCTTGGACCTTCTTATTGACGATGAAACACAGAAATTGCATCCGAATTTAATACAAAAGGCACAATGCCAACTTAAGTACAAGAGGACTGACACTCTGACACTCTAACTTTCTTTGATTTGAACCTCTCCTGTGATTCCAGTTTTAGATTCCGATGCTTCACTTCAGTTTTTCTGTATCCCTTGGACCTTCTTATTGACGATGAAACACAGAAATTGCATCCGAATTTAATACAAAAGGCACAATGCCGACTTAAGTACAAGAGGACTGACACTCTAACTTTCTATGATTTGAACCACTCCTGTGAGTCCAGTTTAAGATTCCGATGCTTCACTTCAGGTTTACTGTAAACCTTGGACCTCCTTATTGACGATGAAACACAGAAATTGCATCCGAATTTATTACAAAAGGCACAATGCCGACTTAAGTACAAGAGGACTGACACTCTAACTTTCTATGATTTGAACCACTCCTGTGAGTCCAGTTATAGATTCCGATCCTTCACGTCAGGTTTACTGTATCCCTTGGACGTTCTTATTGACGATGAAGGACAGAAATTGCATCCGATTTTAATATAAAAGGCACAATGCCGACTTAAGTACAAAAGGACTTACACTCTAATTTTCTGTGATTTGAACCTCTCCTGTGAGTCCAGTTTTAGATGCCGTGGCTTCACTTCAGGTTTACTGCATCCCTTGGCCCTTCTTATTGTCGATGAAACACAGAAGTTGCATCCGAATTTAATAGAAAAGGCACAATGCCGACTTAAGTACAAGAGGACTGACACTCTAACTTTCTATGATTTGAACCACTCCTGTGAGTCCCGTGTTAGATTCCGATGCTTCACTTCAGGTTTACTGTATCCCTTGGACCTTCTTATAAACGATGAAACACAGAAATTACATCCGAATTTAATACAAAAGGCACAATGCCGCCTTAAGTACAAGAGGACTGACACTCTAACTTTCTATGATAAGAACCTCTCCTGTGAGTACAATTTTAGATTCCGATGCTTCACTTCAGGTTTACTGCATCCCTTAAACCTTCTTATTGACGATGAAACACAGATATTGCATCCGAATTTAATACAAAAGGCACAATGCCGACTTAAGTACAAGAGGACTGACACTCTAACTTTCTATGATTTGAACCACTCCTGTGAGTCCAGTTTAAGATTCCGATGCTTCACTTCAGGTTTTCTGTATCCCTTAAACCTTCTTATTAACGATGAAACACAGAAACTGCATCCAAATTTAATACAAAAGGCACAATGCCGACTTAAGTACAAGAGGACTGACACTCTAACTTTCTATGGTTTAAACCTCTCCTGTGAGTCCAGTTTTAGATTCCGATGCTTCACGTCAGGTTTACTGTATCCCTTGGACCTTCTTATTGACGATGAAACACAGAAATTGCATCCGAATTTAATACAAAAGGCACAATGCCAACTTAAGTACAAGAGGACTGACACTCTGACACTCTAACTTTCTTTGATTTGAACCTCTCCTGTGATTCCAGTTTTAGATTCCGATGCTTCACTTTAGGTTTTCTGTATCCCTTGGACCTTCTTATTGACGATGAAACACAGAAATTGCATCCGAATTTAATACAAAAGGCACAATGCCGACTTAAGTACAAGAGGACTGACACTCTAACTTTCTATGATTTGAACCTCACCTGTGAGTCCAGTTTAAGATTCCGATGCTTCACTTCAGGTTTACTGTATACCTTGGACCTTCTTATTGACGATGAAACACAGAAATTGCATCCGAATTTAATACAAAAGGCACAATGCCGACTTAAGTACAAGAGGACTGACACTCTAACTTTCTATGATAAGAACCTCTCCTGTGAGTACAATTTTAGATTCCGATGCTTCACTTCAGGTTTACTGCATCCCTTACACCTTCTTATTGACGATGAAACACAGATATTTCATCCGAATTTAATACAAAAGGCACAATGCCGACTTAAGTACAAGAGGACTGACACTCTAACTTTCTATGATTTGAACCACTCCTGTGAGTCCAGTTTAAGATTCCAATGCTTCACTTCAGGTTTACTGTATACCTTGGACAATCTTATTGACGATGAGACACAGAAATTGCATCCGAATTTAATACAAAAGGCACAATGCCGACTTAAGTACAAGAGGACTGACACTCTAACTTTCTATGATTTGAACCTCACCTGTGAGTCAAGTTATAGATTCCGATGCTTCACTTCAGGTTTAATGTATATCTTGGACCTTCTTATTGACGATAAACACAGAAATTGCATCCGAATTTATTACAAAAGGCACAATGCCGACTTAAGTACAAGAGGACTGACACTCTAACATTCCATGATATGAACCTCTCCTGTGAGTACAATTTTAGATTTCGATGCTTCACTTCAGGTTTACTGTATCCCTTGCACCTTCTTATTGACGATGAAACACAGAAATTGCATCCGAATTTAATACAAAAGGCACAATTCCGACTTAAATTCAAGAGGACTGACACTCATACATTCTTTGATTTGAAACTCTCCTGTGATTCCAGTTTTAGATTCCGATGCTTCACTTCAGGTTTTCTGTATCCCTTGGACCTTCCTATTGACGATGAAACACAGAAATTGCATCCGAATTTAATACAAAAGGCACAATGCTGACTTAAGTACAAAAGGACTGACACTCTAACTTTCTATGATTTGAACCTCACCTGTGAGTCCAGTTTAAGATTCCGATGCTTCGCTTCAGGTTTACTGTATACCTTGGACCTTCTTATTGACGATGAAACACAGAAATTGCATCCGAATTTAATACCAAAGGAACATGGCGACTTAAGTACAAGAGGACTGACACTCTAACTTTCTATGTATGAACATCCCCTGTGAGTACAATTTTAGATTCTGATGCTTCACTTCAGGTTTACAGCATTCCTTGGACCTTCTTATTGACGATGAAACACAGAATTTGCATCCGAATTTAATACAAAAGGCACAATGCCGACTTAAGTACAAGAGGACTGACACCTTAACTTTCTATGATTTGAACCTCACCTGTGCGTCCAGTTTTAGATTTCGATGCTTCACTTCAGGTTTACTGAATCCCTTGGACCTTCTTATTGACGATGAAACACAGAATTTGCATCCGAATTTAATACAAAAGGCACAATGCCGACTTAAGTACAAGAGGACTGACACTTTAACATTCTATGATTTGAACCTCACCTGTGCGTCCAGTTTTAGGTTTCGATGCTTCACTTCAGGTTTACTGAATCCCTTGGACCATCTTATTGACGATGAAACACAGAAATTGCATCCGAATTTAATACAAAATGCACAATGCCGACTTAAGTACAAGAGGACTGACACACTAACTTTCTACGATTTGAGCCACTCCTGTGAGTCCAGTTATAGATTCCGATGCTTCACTTCAGGTTTACTGTATAATTTCGACCTTCTTATTGACGATGAAACACAGAAATTGCATCCGAATTTAATACAAAAGGCACTATACCGACTTAAGTACAAGAGGACTGACACACTAACTTTCTATGATTTGAACCTCACTTGTGAGTCCAGTTTTAGATTTCGATGCTTCACTTCAGGTTTACTGAATCCCTTGGACCTTCTTATTGACGATGAAACACAAAAAATTGCATCCGAATTTAATACTAAATGCACAATGCCGACTTAAGTACAAGAGGACTGACACACTAACTTTCTACGATTTGAACCTCTCCTGTGAGTCAAGTTATAGATTCCGATGCTTCACTTCAGGTTTAATGTATATCTTGGACCTTCTTATTGACGATAAACACAGAAATTGCATCCGAATTTATTACAAAAGGCACAATGCCGACTTAAGTGCAAGAGGACTGACACTCTAACATACCATGATATGAACCTCTCCTGTGAGTACAATTTTAGATTTCGATGCTTCACTTCAGGTTTACTGTATCCCTTGCACCTTCTTATTGACGATGAAACACAGAAATTGCATCCGAATTTAATACAAAAGGCACAATTCCGACTTAAGTTCAAGAGGACTGACACTCCAACATTCTTTGATTTGAAACTCTCCTGTGATTCCAGTTTTAGATTCCGATGCTTCACTTCAGGTTTTCTGTATCCCTTGGACCTTCCTATTGACGATGAAACACAGAAATTGCATCCGAATTTAATACAAAAGGCACAAAGCTGACTTAAGTACAAAAGGACTGACACTCTAACTTTCTATGATTTGAACCTCTCCTGTGAGTCCAGTTTAAGATTTCGATGCTTCACTTCAGGTCTACAGTATACCTTGGACCTTCTTATTGACGATGAAACACAGAAATTGCATCCGAATTTAATACAAAAGGCACAATGCCGACTTAAGTACAAGAGGACAGACACGCTAACTTTCTATGTATGAACATCCCCTGTGAGTACAATTTTAGATTCCGATGCTTCACTTCAGGTTTACAGCATCCCTTGGCCTTCTTATTGACGATGAAACACAGAAATTGCATCCGAATTTAATACAACAGGCACAATGCCGACTTAAGTACAAGAGGACTGACACTATAACTTTCTATGATTTGAGCCACTCCTGTGAGTCCAGTTATAGATTCCGATGCTTCACTTCAGGTTTACTGTATCCCTTCGACCTTCTTATTGACGATGAAACACAGAATTTGCATCCGAATTTAATACAAAAGGCATAATGCCGACTTAAGTACAAGAGGACTGACACTTTAACTTTCTATGATTTGAACCTCACCTGTGCGTCCAGTTTTAGATTTCGATGTTTCACTTCAGGTTTACTGAATCCCTTGGACCTTCTTATTGACGATGAAACACAGAAATTGCATCCGAACTTAATACAAAATGCACAATGCCGACGTAAGTACAAGAGGACTGACACACTAACTTTCTACGATTTGAACCTCTCCTGTGAGTCCAGTTTTAGATTCCGATGCTTCACTTCTGGTTTACTGTATCCCTTGGATCTTCTTATTGACGATGAAACACAGAAATTGCATACGAATTTAATACAAAAGGCACAATGCCGACTTAAGTACAAGAGGACTGACACTCTAACTTTCTATGATTTGAACCTCACCTGTGAGTCCAGTTTTAGATTCCGATGCTTCACTTCAGGTTTACTGTATCCCTTGGACCTTCTTATTGACGATGAAACACAGAAATTGCATCCGAATTTAATACAAAAGGCACAATGCCGACTTAAGTACAAGAGGACTGACACTCTAAGTTTCTCTGATTTGAACCTCTCCTGTGATTCCAGTTTTAGATTCCGTTGCTTCACTTCAGGTTTACTGTATCACTTGGACCTTCTTATTGACGATGAAACACAGAAATTGCATCCGAATTTAATACAAAAGGCAGAATGCCGACTTAAGTACAAGAGGACTGACACTCTAACTTTCTATGATTTGAACCTCTCCTGTGAGTCTAGTTTAAGATTCTGAAGCTTCACTTCAGGTTTACTGTATCCCTTGGACCTTCTTATTGACGATGAAACACAGAAATTGCATCCGAATTTAATACAAAAGGCACAATACCAACTAAAGTACAAGAGGACTGACATTCTAACTTTCTATGATTTGAACGTCACCTGATAGTCCAGTTTTAGATTCCGATGCTTCACTTCAGGTTTACTGTATCTCTTACACCTTCTTATTGACGATGAAACACAGATATTGCATCCGAATTTAATACAAAAGGCACAATGCCGACTTAATTACAAGAGGACTGACACTCTAACTTTCTATGATTTGAACCCCTCCTGTGAGTCCAGTTTAAGATTCCGATGCTTCGCTTCAGGTTTACTGTATCCCTTGGACCTTCTTATTGACGATGAAACACAGTAATTGCATCCGAATTTAATACAAAAGGCACAATGCCGACTTAAGTACAAGAGGACTGACAATCTAACTTTCTATGATTTGAACCTCACCTGTGAGTCCAGTTTAAGATTCCGATGCTTCGCTTCAGGTTTACTGTATACCTTGGACCTTCTTATTGACGATGAAACACAGAAATTGCATCCGAATTTAATACAAAAGGAACAATGCCGACTTAAGTACAAGAGGACTGACACTTTAACTTTCTATGATTTGAACCTCACCTGTGCGTCCAGTTTTAGATTTCGATGCTTCACTTCAGGTTTACTGAATCCCTTGGACCTTCTTATTGACGATGAAACACAGAATTTGCATCCGAATTTAATACAAAAGGCACAATGCCGACTTAAGTACAAGAGGACTGACACTTTAACTTTCTATGATTTGAACCTCACCTGTGCGTCCAGTTTTAGGTTTCGATGCTTCACTTCAGGTTTACTGAATCCCTTGGACCTTCTTATTGACGATGAAACACAGAAATTGCATCCGAATTTAATACAAAATGCACAATGCCGACTTAAGTACAAGAGGACTGACACACTAACTTTCTACGATTTGAACCTCTCCTGTGAGTCCAGTTTTAGATTCCGATGCTTCACTTCTGGTTTACTGTATCCCTTGGATCTTCTTATTGACGATGAAACACAGAAATTGCATACGAATGTAATACAAAAGGCACAATGGCGACTTAAGTACAAGAGGACTGACACTCTAACTTTCTATGATTTTAACCTCACCTGTGAGTCCAGTTTTAGATTCCGATGCTTCACTTCAGGTTTACTGTATCCCTTGGACCTTCTTATTGACGATAAAACACAGAAATTGCATCCGAATTTAATACAAAAGGCACAATGCCGACTTAAGTACAAGAGGACTGACACTCTAAGTTTCTCTGATTTGAACCTCTCCTGTGATTCCAGTTTTAGATTCCGATGCTTCACTTCAGGTTTACTGTATCCCTTGGACCTTCTTATTGACGATGAAACACAGAAACTGCATCCGAATTTAATACAAAAGGCACAATGCCGACATAAGTACATAAGGACTGACACTCTAACTTTCTATGATATGAACATCTCCTGTGAGTACAATTTTAGATTCCGATGCTTCACTTCAGGTTTACAGCATCCCTTGGACCTTCTTATTGACGATGATACACAGGAATTGCATCCGAATTTAATACAAGAGGCACAATGCCGACTTAAGTACAAGAGGACTGACACTATAACTTTCTACGATTTGAGCCACTCCTGTGAGTCCAGTTATAGATTCCGATGCTTCTCTTCAGGTTTACTGTATCATTTCGACCTTCTTATTGACGATGAAACACAGAAATTGCATCCGAATTTAATACAAAAGGCACTATGCCGACTTAAGTACAAGAGGACTGACACACTAACTTTCTATGATTTGAACCTCACTTGTGAGTCCAGTTTTAGATTTCGATGCTTCACTTCAGGTTTACTGAATCCCTTGGACCTTCTTATTGACGATGAAACACAAAAAATTGCATCCGAATTTAATACTAAATGCACAATGCCGACTTAAGTACAAGAGGACTGACACACTAACTTTCTACGATTTGAACCTCTCCTGTGATTCCAGTTTTAGATTCCGATGCTTCACTTCAGGTTTTCTGTATCCCTTGGACCTTCTTATTGACGATGAAACACAGAAATTGCATCCGAATTTAATGCAAAAGGCACAATGCCGACTTAAGTACAAGAGGACTGACACTCTAACTTTCTATGATTTGAACCTCACCTGTGAGTCCAGTTTAAGATTCCGATGCTTCACTTCAGGTTTACTGTATACCTTGGACCTTCTTATTGACGATGAAACACAGAAATTGCATCCGAATTTAATACAAAAGGCACAATGCCGACTTCAGTACAAGAGGACAGACACTCTAACTTTCGATGATTTGAACCTCTCCTGTGAGTACAATTTTAGTTTCCGATGCTTCACTTCAGGTTTACTGCGGCCCTTACACCTTCTTATTGACGATAAAAACACAGATATTTCATCCGAATTTAATACAAAAGGCACAATGCCGCCTTAAGTACAAGAGGACTGACACTCTAACTTTCTATGATTTGAACCTCTCCTGTGAGTCCAGTTTAAGATTTCGATGCTTCACTTCAGGTCTACAGTATACCTTGGACCTTCTTATTGACGATGAAACACAGAAATTGCATCCGAATTTAATACAAAAGGCACAATGCCGACTTAAGTACAAGAGGACTGACACTCTAACTTTCTATGTATGAACATCCCCTGTGAGTACAATTTTAGATTCCGATGCTTCACTTCAGGTTTACAGCATCCCTTGGCCTTCTTATTGACGATGAAACACAGAAATTGCATCCGAATTTAATACAACAGGCACAATGCCGACTTAAGTACAAGAGGACTGACACTATAACTTTCTATGATTTGAGCCACTCCTGTGAGTCCAGTTATAGATTCCGATGCTTCACTTCAGGGTTACTGTATCCCTTCGACCTTCTTATTGACGATGAAACACAGAATTTGCATCCGAATTTAATACATAAGGCATAATGCCGACTTAAGTACAAGAGGACTGACACTTTAACTTTCTATGATTTGAACCTCACCTGTGCGTCCAGTTTTAGATTTCGATGTTTCACTTCAGGTTTACTGAATCCCTTGGACCTTCTTATTGACGATGAAACACAGAAATTGCATCCGAAATTAATACAAAATGCACAATGCCGACTTAAGTACAAGAGGACTGACACACTAACTTTCTACGATTTGAACCTCTCCTGTGAGTCCAGTTTTAGATTCCGATGCTTCACTTCTGGTTTACTGTATCCCTTGGATCTTCTTATTGACGATGAAACACAGAAATTGCATACGAATTTAATACAAAAGGCACAATGCCGACTTAAGTACAAGAGGACTGACACTCTAACCTTCTATGATTTGAACCTCACCTGTGAGTCCAGTTTTAGATTCCGATGCTTCACTTCAGGTTTACTGTATCCCTTGGACCTTCTTATTGACGATGAAACACAGAAATTGCATCCGAATTTAATACAAAAGGCACAATGCCGACTTAAGTACAAGAGGACTGACACTCTCAGTTTCTCTGATTGGAACCTCTCCTGTGATTCCAGTTTTAGATTCCGATGCTTCACTTCAGGTTTACTGTATCACTTGGACCTTCTTATTGACGATGAAACACAGAAATTGCATCCGAATTTAATACAAAAGGCACAATGCCGACTTAAGTACAAGAGGACTGACACTCTAACTTACTATGATTTGAACCTCTCCTGTGAGTCCAGTTTAAGATTCTGATGCTTCACTTCAGGTTTACTGTATCCCTTGGACCTTCTTATTGACGATGAAACACAGAAATTGCATCCGAATTTAATACAAAAGGCACAATACCGACTAAAGTACAAGAGGACTGACATTATAACTTTCTATGATTTGAACGTCTCCTGATAGTCCAGTTTTAGATTCCGATGCTTCACTTCAGGTTTACTGTATCTCTTACACCTTCTTATTGACGATGAAACACAGATATTGCATCCGAATTTAATACAAAAGGCACAATGCCGACTTAATTACAAGAGGACTGACACTCTAACTTTCTATGATTTGAACCACTCCTGTGAGTCCAGTTTAGGATTCCGATGCTTCACTTCAGGTTTACTGTATCCCTTGGACCTTCTTATTGACGATGAAACACAGTAATTGCATCCGAATTTAATACAAAAGGCACAATGCCGACTTAAGTACAAGAGGACTGACAATCTAACTTTCTATGATTTGAACCTCACCTGTGAGTCCAGTTTTAGATTCCGATGCTTCACCTTAGGTTTATTGTATATCTTGGACCTTCTTATTGACGATTAAACACAGAAATTGCATCCGAATTTATTACAAAAGGTACAATGCCGACTTAAGTACAAGAGGACTGGCACTCTAACATTCCATGTTATGAACCTCTCCTGTGTGTACAATTTTAGATTTCGATGCTTCACTTCAGGTATACTGCATCCCTTGGACCTTCTTATTGACGATGAAACACAGAAATTGCATCCGAATTTAATACAACAGGCACAATGCCGACTTAAGTACAAGAGGACTAACACTCTAACTTTTTATGATTTGAACCACTCCTGTGAGTCCAGTTATAGGTTCCGATGCTTCACTTCAGGTTTACTGTATCCCTTAGACCTTCTTATTGACAATGAAACACAGAAATTGCATCCTAATTTAATACAAAATGCACAATGCCCACTTAAGTACAAGAGGACTGACACTCATACTTTCTATGATTTGAACCACTCCTGTGAGTCCAGTTTAAGATTCCGATGCTTCACTTCAGGTTTACTGTATACCTTGGACCTCCTTATTGACGATGAAACTCAGAAATTGCATCCGAATTTATTACAAAAGGCACAATGCCGACTTAAGTACAAGAGGACTGACACTCTAACTTTCTATGATTTGAACCACTCCTGTGAGTCCAGTTATAGATTCCGATCCTTCACGTCAGGTTTATTGTATATCTTGGACCTTCTTATTGACGATTAAACACAGAAATTGCATCCGAATTTATTACAAAAGGTACAATGCCGACTTAAGTACAAGAGGACTGGCACTCTAACATTCCATGTTATGAACCTCTCCTGTGTGTACAATTTTAGATTCCGATGCTTCACTTCAGGTATACTGCATCCCTTGGACCTTCTTATTGACGATGAAACACAGAAATTGCATCCGAATTTAATACAACAGGCACAATGCCGACTTAAGTACAAGAGGACTAACACTCTAACTTTTTATGATTTGAACCACTCCTGTGAGTCCAGTTATAGGTTCCGATGCTTCACTTCAGGTTTACTGTATCCCTTAGACCTTCTTATTGACAATGAAACACAGAAATTGCATCCTAATTTAATACAAAATGCACAATGCCCACTTAAGTACAAGAGGACTGACACTCATACTTTCTATGATTTGAACCACTCCTGTGAGTCCAGTTTAAGATTCCGATGCTTCACTTCAGGTTTACTGTATACCTTGGACCTCCTTATTGACGATGAAACTCAGAAATTGCATCCGAATTTATTACAAAAGGCACAATGCCGACTTAAGTACAAGAGGACTGACACTCTAACTTTCTATGATTTGAACCACTCCTGTGAGTCCAGTTATAGATTCCGATCCTTCACGTCAGGTTTACTGTATCCCTTGGACCTTCTTATTGACGATGAAGCACAGAAATTGCATCCGATTTTAATATAAAAGGCACAATGCCGACTTAAGTACAAAAGGACTGACACTCTAATTTTCTATGATTTGAACCTCTCCTGTGAGTCCAGTTTGAGATGCCGAGGCTTCACTTCAGGTTTACTGTATCCCTTGGACCTTCTTATTGTCGATGAAACACAGAAATTGCATCCGAATTTAATACAAAAGGCACAATGCCGACTTAAGTACAAGAGGACTGACACTCTAACTTTCTATGATAAGAACCTCTCCTGTGAGTACAATTTTAGATTCCGATGCTTCACTTCAGGTTTACTGCATCCCTTACACCTTCTTATTGACGATGAAACACAGATATTTCATCCGAATTTAATACAAAAGGCACAATGCCGACTTAAGTACAAGAGGACTGACACTCTAACTTTCTATGATTTGAACCACTCCTGTGAGTACAATTTTAGATTCCGATGCTTCACTTCAGGTTTACTGTATCATTTCGACCTTCTTATTGACGATGAAACACAGAAATTGCATCCGAATTTAATACAAAAGGCACAATGCCGACTTAAGTACAAGAGGACTGACACTTTAACTTTCTATGATTTGAACCTCACCTGTGCGTCCAGTTTTAGATTTCGATGCTTCACTTCAGGTTTACTGAATCCCTTGGACCTTCTTATTGACGATGAAACACAGAATTTGCATCCGAATTTAATACAAAAGGCACAATGCCGACTTAAGTACAAGAGGACTGACACTTTAACTTTCTATGATTTGAACCTCACCTGTGCGTCCAGTTTTAGGTTTCGATGCTTCACTTCAGGTTTACTGAATCCCTTGGACCTTCTTATTGACGATGAAACACAGAAATTGCATCCGAATTTAATACAAAATGCACAATGCCGACTTAAGTACAAGAGGACTGACACACTAACTTTCTACGATTTGAACCTCTCCTGTGATTCCAGTTTTAGATTCCGATGCTTCACTTCAGGTTTTCTGTATCCCTTGGACCTTCTTATTGACGATGAAACACAGAAATTGCATCCGAATTTAATACAAAAGGCACAATGCCGACTTAAGTACAAGAGGACTGACACTCTAACTTTCTATGATTTGAACCTCACCTGTGAGTCCAGTTTAAGATTCCGATGCTTCACTTCAGGTTTACTGTATACCTTGGACCTTCTTATTGACGATGAAACACAGAAATTGCATCCGAATTTAATACAAAAGGCACAATGCCGGCTTAAGTACAAGAGGACAGACACTCTAACTTTCGATGATTTGAACATCTCCTGTGTGTACAATTTTAGATTCCGATGCTTCACTTCAGGTTTACTGCGTCCCTTACATTTTCTTATTGACGATGAAACACAGATATTTCATCCGAATTTAATACAAAAGGCACAATGCCGACTTAAGTACAAGAGGACTGACACTCAAACTTTCTAAGATTTGAACCTCTCCTGTGAGTCCAGTTTAAGATTTCGATGCTTCACTTCAGGTCTACAGTATACCTTGGACCTTCTTATTGACGATGAAACACAGAAATTGCATCCGAATTTAATACAAAAGGCACAATGCCGACTTAAGTACAAGAGGACTGACACTCTAACTTTCTATGTATGAACATCCCCTGTGAGTACAATTTTAGATTCCGATGCTTCACTTCAGGTTTACAGCATCCCTTGGCCTTCTTATTGACGATGAAACACAGAAATTGCATCCGAATTTAATACAACAGGCACAATGCCGACTTAAGTACAAGAGGACTGACACTATAACTTTCTATGATTTGAGCCACTCCTGTGAGTCCAGTTATAGATTCCGATGCTTCACTTCAGGTTTACTGTATCCCTTCGACCTTCTTATTGACGATGAAACACAGAATTTGCATCCGAATATAATACAAAAGGCATAATGCCGACTTAAGTACAAGAGGACTGACACTTTAACTTTCTATGATTTGAACCTCACCTGTGCGTCCAGTTTTAGATTTCGATGTTTCACTTCAGGTTTACTGAATCCCTTGGACCTTCTTATCGACGATGAAACACAGAAATTGCATCCGAACTTAATACAAAATGCACAATGCCGACTTAAGTACAAGAGGACTGACACACTAACTTTCTACGATTTGAACCTCTCCTGTGAGTCCAGTTTTAGATTCCGATGCTTCGCTTCTGGTTTACTGTATCCCTTGGATCTTCTTATTGACGATGAAACACAGAAATTGCATCCGAATTTAATACAAAAGGCACAATGCCGACTTAAGTACAAGAGGACTGACACTCTAAGTTTCTCTGATTTGAACCTCTCCTGTGATTCCAGTTTTAGATTCCGATGCTTCACTTCAGGTTTACTGTATCACTTGGACCTTCTTATTGACGATGAAACACAGAAATTGCATCCGAATTTAATACAAAAGGCACAATGCCGACTTAAGTACAAGAGGACTGACACTCTAACTTTCTATGATTTGAACCTGTCCTGTGAGTCCAGTTTAACATTCTGATGCTTCACTTCAGGTTTACTGTATCCCTTGGACCTTCTTATTGACGATGAAACACAGAAATTGCATCCGAATTTAATACAAAAGGCACAATACCGACTAAAGTACAAGAGGACTGACATTCTAACTTTCTATGATTTGAACGTCTCCTGATAGTCCAGTTTTAGATTCCGATGCTTCACTTCAGGTTTACTGTATCTCTTACACCTTCTTATTGACGATGAAACACAGATATTGCATCCGAATTTAATACAAAAGGCACAATGCCGACTTAATTACAAGAGGACTGACACTCTAACTTTCTATGATTTGAACCACTCCTGTGAGTCCAGTTTAAGATTCCGATGCTTCACTTCAGGTTTACTGTATCCATTGGACCTTCTTGTTGACGATGAAACACTGTAATTGCATCCGAATTTAATACAAAAGGCACAATGCCGACTTAAGTACAAGAGGACTGACAATCTAACTTTCTATGATTTGAACCTCACCTGTGAGTCCAGTTTTAGATTCCGATGCTTCACTTCAGGTTTATTGTATATCTTGGACCTTCTTATTGACGATTAAACACAGAAATTGCATCCGAATTTATTACAAAAGGTACAATGCCGACTTAAGTACAAGAGGACTGGCACTCTAACATTCCATGTTATGAACCTCTCCTGTGAGTACAATTTTAGATTCCGATGCTTCACTTCAGGTATACTGCATGCCTTGGACCTTCTTATTGACGATGAAACACAGAAATTGCATCCGAATTTAATACAACAGGCACAATGCCGACTTAAGTACAAGAGGACTAACACTCTAACTTTTTATGATTTGAACCACTCCTGTGAGTCCAGTTATAGGTTCCGATGCTTCACTTCAGGTTTACTGTATCCCTTAGACCTTCTTATTGACAATGAAACACAGAAATTGCATCCTAATTTAATACAAAATGCACAATGCCCACTTAAGTACAAGAGGACTGACACTCATACTTTCTATGATTTGAACCACTCCTGTGAGTCCAGTTTAAGATTCCGATGCTTCACTTCAGGTTTACTGTATACCTTGGACCTCCTTATTGACGATGAAACTCAGAAATTGCATCCGAATTTATTACAAAAGGCACAATGCCGACTTAAGTACAAGAGGACTGACACTCTAACTTTCTATGATTTGAACCACTCCTGTGAGTCCAGTTATAGATTCCGATCCTTCACGTCAGGTTTACTGTATCCCTTGGACCTTCTTATTGACGATGAAGCACAGAAATTGCATCCGATTTTAATATAAAAGGCACAATGCCGACTTAAGTACAAAAGGACTGACACTCTAATTTTCTATGATTTGAACCTCTCCTGTGAGTCCAGTTTGAGATGCCGAGGCTTCACTTCAGGTTTACTGTATCCCTTGGACCTTCTTATTGTCGATGAAACACAGAAATTGCATCCGAATTTAATACAAAAGGCACAATGCCGACTTAAGTACAAGAGGACTGACACTCTAACTTTCTATGATAAGAACCTCTCCTGTGAGTACAATTTTAGATTCCGATGCTTCACTTCAGGTTTACTGCATCCCTTACACCTTCTTATTGACGATGAAACACAGATATTTCATCCGAATTTAATACAAAAGGCACAATGCCGACTTAAGTACAAGAGGACTGACACTCTAACTTTCTATGATTTGAACCACTCCTGTGAGTACAATTTTAGATTCCGATGCTTCACTTCAGGTTTACTGTATCATTTCGACCTTCTTATTGACGATGAAACACAGAAATTGCATCCGAATTTAATACAAAAGGCACAATGCCGACTTAAGTACAAGAGGACTGACACTTTAACTTTCTATGATTTGAACCTCACCTGTGCGTCCAGTTTTAGATTTCGATGCTTCACTTCAGGTTTACTGAATCCCTTGGACCTTCTTATTGACGATGAAACACAGAATTTGCATCCGAATTTAATACAAAAGGCACAATGCCGACTTAAGTACAAGAGGACTGACACTTTAACTTTCTATGATTTGAACCTCACCTGTGCGTCCAGTTTTAGGTTTCGATGCTTCACTTCAGGTTTACTGAATCCCTTGGACCTTCTTATTGACGATGAAACACAGAAATTGCATCCGAATTTAATACAAAATGCACAATGCCGACTTAAGTACAAGAGGACTGACACACTAACTTTCTACGATTTGAACCTCTCCTGTGATTCCAGTTTTAGATTCCGATGCTTCACTTCAGGTTTTCTGTATCCCTTGGACCTTCTTATTGACGATGAAACACAGAAATTGCATCCGAATTTAATACAAAAGGCACAATGCCGACTTAAGTACAAGAGGACTGACACTCTAACTTTCTATGATTTGAACCTCACCTGTGAGTCCAGTTTAAGATTCCGATGCTTCACTTCAGGTTTACTGTATACCTTGGACCTTCTTATTGACGATGAAACACAGAAATTGCATCCGAATTTAATACAAAAGGCACAATGCCGGCTTAAGTACAAGAGGACAGACACTCTAACTTTCGATGATTTGAACATCTCCTGTGTGTACAATTTTAGATTCCGATGCTTCACTTCAGGTTTACTGCGTCCCTTACATTTTCTTATTGACGATGAAACACAGATATTTCATCCGAATTTAATACAAAAGGCACAATGCCGACTTAAGTACAAGAGGACTGACACTCTAACTTTCTAAGATTTGAACCTCTCCTGTGAGTCCAGTTTAAGATTTCGATGCTTCACTTCAGGTCTACAGTATACCTTGGACCTTCTTATTGACGATGAAACACAGAAATTGCATCCGAATTTAATACAAAAGGCACAATGCCGACTTAAGTACAAGAGGACTGACACTCTAACTTTCTATGTATGAACATCCCCTGTGAGTACAATTTTAGATTCCGATGCTTCACTTCAGGTTTACAGCATCCCTTGGCCTTCTTATTGACGATGAAACACAGAAATTGCATCCGAATTTAATACAACAGGCACAATGCCGACTTAAGTACAAGAGGACTGACACTATAACTTTCTATGATTTGAGCCACTCCTGTGAGTCCAGTTATAGATTCCGATGCTTCACTTCAGGTTTACTGTATCCCTTCGACCTTCTTATTGACGATGAAACACAGAATTTGCATCCGAATATAATACAAAAGGCATAATGCCGACTTAAGTACAAGAGGACTGACACTTTAACTTTCTATGATTTGAACCTCACCTGTGCGTCCAGTTTTAGATTTCGATGTTTCACTTCAGGTTTACTGAATCCCTTGGACCTTCTTATCGACGATGAAACACAGAAATTGCATCCGAACTTAATACAAAATGCACAATGCCGACTTAAGTACAAGAGGACTGACACACTAACTTTCTACGATTTGAACCTCTCCTGTGAGTCCAGTTTTAGATTCCGATGCTTCGCTTCTGGTTTACTGTATCCCTTGGATCTTCTTATTGACGATGAAACACAGAAATTGCATCCGAATTTAATACAAAAGGCACAATGCCGACTTAAGTACAAGAGGACTGACACTCTAAGTTTCTCTGATTTGAACCTCTCCTGTGATTCCAGTTTTAGATTCCGATGCTTCACTTCAGGTTTACTGTATCACTTGGACCTTCTTATTGACGATGAAACACAGAAATTGCATCCGAATTTAATACAAAAGGCACAATGCCGACTTAAGTACAAGAGGACTGACACTCTAACTTTCTATGATTTGAACCTGTCCTGTGAGTCCAGTTTAACATTCTGATGCTTCACTTCAGGTTTACTGTATCCCTTGGACCTTCTTATTGACGATGAAACACAGAAATTGCATCCGAATTTAATACAAAAGGCACAATACCGACTAAAGTACAAGAGGACTGACATTCTAACTTTCTATGATTTGAACGTCTCCTGATAGTCCAGTTTTAGATTCCGATGCTTCACTTCAGGTTTACTGTATCTCTTACACCTTCTTATTGACGATGAAACACAGATATTGCATCCGAATTTAATACAAAAGGCACAATGCCGACTTAATTACAAGAGGACTGACACTCTAACTTTCTATGATTTGAACCACTCCTGTGAGTCCAGTTTAAGATTCCGATGCTTCACTTCAGGTTTACTGTATCCATTGGACCTTCTTGTTGACGATGAAACACTGTAATTGCATCCGAATTTAATACAAAAGGCACAATGCCGACTTAAGTACAAGAGGACTGACAATCTAACTTTCTATGATTTGAACCTCACCTGTGAGTCCAGTTTTAGATTCCGATGCTTCACTTCAGGTTTATTGTATATCTTGGACCTTCTTATTGACGATTAAACACAGAAATTGCATCCGAATTTATTACAAAAGGTACAATGCCGACTTAAGTACAAGAGGACTGGCACTCTAACATTCCATGTTATGAACCTCTCCTGTGAGTACAATTTTAGATTCCGATGCTTCACTTCAGGTATACTGCATGCCTTGGACCTTCTTATTGACGATGAAACACAGAAATTGCATCCGAATTTAATACAACAGGCACAATGCCGACTTAAGTACAAGAGGACTAACACTCTAACTTTTTATGATTTGAACCACTCCTGTGAGTCCAGTTATAGGTTCCGATGCTTCACTTCAGGTTTACTGTATCCCTTAGACCTTCTTATTGACAATGAAACACAGAAATTGCATCCTAATTTAATACAAAATGCAAAATGCCCACTTAAGTACAAGAGGACTGACACTCATACTTTCTATGATTTGAACCACTCCTGTGAGTCCAGTTTAAGATTCCGATGCTTCACTTCAGGTTTACTGTATACCTTGGACCTCCTTATTGACGATGAAACTCAGAAATTGCATCCGAATCTATTACAAAAGGCACAATGCCGACTTAAGTACAAGAGGACTGACACTCTAACTTTCTATGATTTGAACCACTCCTGTGAGTCCAGTTATAGATTCCGATCCTTCACGTCAGGTTTACTGTATCCCTTGGACCTTCTTATTGACGATGAAGCACAGAAATTGCATCCGATTTTAATATAAAAGGCACAATGCCGACTTAAGTACAAAAGGACTGACACTCTAATTTTCTATGATTTGAACCTCTCCTGTGAGTCCAGTTTTAGATGCCGAGGCTTCACTTCAGGTTTACTGTATCCCTTGGACCTTCTTATTGTCGATGAAACACAGAAATTGCATCCGAATTTAATACAAAAGGCACAATGCCGACTTAAGTACAAGAGGACTGACACTCTAACTTTCTATGATAAGAACCTCTCCTGTGAGTACAATTTTAGATTCCGATGCTTCACTTTAGGTTTACTGCATCCTGTACACCTTCATATTGACGATGAAACACAGATATTTCATCCGAATTTAATACAAAAGGCACAATGCCGACTTAAGTACAAGAGGACTGACACTCTAACTTTCTATGATTTGGACAACTCCTGTGAGTCCAGTTTAAGATTCCAATGCTTCACTTCAGGTTTACTGTATACTTTGGACATTCTTATTGACGATGAAACACAGAAATTGCATCCGAATTTAATACAAAAGGCACAATGCCGACTTAAGTACAAGAGGACTGACACTCTAACTTTCTATGATTTGAACCTCACCTGTGAGTCAAGTTATAGATTCCGATGCTTCACTTCAAGTTTAATGTATACCTTGGACCTTCTTATTGACGATAAACACAGAAATTGCATCCGAATTTATTACAAAAGGCACAATGCCGACTTAAGTACAAGAGGACTGACACTCTAACATTCCATGAAATGAACCTCTCCTGTGAGTACAATTTTAGATTTCGATGCTTCACTTCAGGTTTACTGTATCCCTTGCACCTTCTTATTGACGATGAAACACAGAAATTGCATCCGAATTTAATACAAAAGGCACAATTCCGACTTAAGTTCAAGAGGACTGACACTCCAACATTCTTTGATTTGAAACTCTCCTGTGATTCCAGTTTTAGATTCCGATGCTTCACTTCAGGTTTTCTGTATCCCTTGGACCTTCCTATTGACGATGAAACACAGAAATTGCATCCGAATTTAATACAAAAGGCACAATGCTGACTTAAGTACAAAAGGACTGACACTCTAACTTTCTATGATTTGAACCTCACCTGTGAGTCCAGTTTAGGATTCCGATGCTTCGCTTCAGGTTTACTGTATACCTTGGACCTTCCTATTGACGATGAAACACAGAAATTGCATCCGAATTTAATACAAAAGGAACAATGCCGACTTAAGTACAAGAGGACTGACACTCTAACTTTCTATGTATGAACATCCCCTGTGAGTACAATTTTAGATTCTGATGCTTCACTTCAGGTTTACAGCATCCCTTGGACCTTCTTCTTGACGATGAAACACAGAATTTGCATCCGAATTTAATACAAAAGGCACAATGCCGACTTAAGTACAAGAGGACTGACACTTTAACTTTCTATGATTTGAACCTCACCTGTGCGTCCAGTTTTAGATTTCGATGCTTCACTTCAGGTTTACTGAATCCCTTGGACCTTCTTATTGACGATGAAACACAGAATTTGCATCCGAATTTAATACAAAAGGCACAATGCCGACTTAAGTACAAGAGGACTGACACTCTAAGTTTCTCTGATTTGAACCTCTCCTGTGATTCCAGCTTTAGATTCCGATGCTTCACTTCAGGTTTACTGTATCCCTTGGACCTTCTTATTGACGATGAAACACAGAAACTGCATCCGAATTTAATACAAAAGTCACAATGCCGACTTAAGTACATAAGGACTGACACTCTAACTTTCTATGATATGAACATCTCCTGTGAGTACAATTTTAGATTCCGATGCTTCACTTCAGGTTTACAGCATCCCTTGGACCTTCTTATTGACGATGATACACAGAAATTGCATCCGAATTTAATACAAAAGGCACAATGCCGACTTAAGTACAAGAGGACTGACACTCCAACAATCTTTGATTTGAAACTCTCCTGTGATTCCAGTTTTAGATTCCGATGCTTCACTTCAGGTTTTCTGTATCCCTTGGACCTTCTTATTGACGATGAAACACAGAAATTGCATCCGAATTTAATACAAAAGGAACAATGCCGACTTAAGTACAAGAGGACTGACACTCTAACTTTCTATGTATGAACATCCCCTGTGAGTACAATTTTAGATTCTGATGCTTCACTTCAGGTTTACACCATCCCTTGGACCTTCTTATTGACGATGAAACACAGAATTTGCATCCGAATTTAATACAAAAGGCACAATGCCGACTTAAGTACAAGAGGACTGACACTTTAACTTTCTATGATTTGAACCTCACCTGTGCGTCCAGTTTCAGATTTCGATGCTTCACTTCAGGTTTACTGAATCCCTTGGACCTTCTTATTGACGATGAAACACAGAATTTGCATCCGAATTTAATACAAAAGGCACAATGCCGACTTAAGTACAAGAGGACTGACACTTTAACTTTCTATGATTTGAACCTCACCTGTGCGTCCAGTTTTAGGTTTCGATGCTTCACTTCAGGATTACAGCATCCCTTGGACCTTCTTATTGACGATGAAACACAGAAATTGCATCCGAATTTAGTACAAAATGCACAATGCCGACTTAAGTACAAGAGGACTGACACTCTAACTTTCTATGATTTTAACCTCACCTCTGAGTCCAGTTTTAGATTCCGATGCTTCACTTAAGGTTTACTGTATCCCTTGGACCTTCTTATTGACGATAAAACACAGAAATTGCATCCGAATTTAATACAAAAGGCACAATGCCGACTTAAGTACAAGAGGACTAACACTCTAAGTTTCTCTGATTTGAACCTCTCCTGTGATTCCAGTTTTAGATTCCGATGCTTCACTTCAGGTTTACTGTATCCCTTGGACCTTCTTATTGACGATGAAACACAGAAACTGCATCCGAATTTAATACAAAAGGCACAATGCCGACTTAAGTACATAAGGACTGACACTCTAACTTTCTATGATATGAACATCTCCTGTGAGTACAATTTTAGATTCCGATGCTTCACTTCAGGTTTACAGCATCCCTTGGACCTTCTTATTGACGATGATACACAGAAATTGCATCCGAATTTAATACAAGAGGCACAATGCCGACTTAAGTACAAGAGGACTGACACTCTAACATTCCATGATATGAACCTCTCCTGTGAGTACAATTTTAGATTTCGATGCTTCACTTCAGGTTTACTGTATCCCTTGCACCTTCTTATTGACGATGAAACACAGAAATTGCATCCGAATTTAATACAAAAGGCACAATTCCGACTTAAGTTCAAGAGGACTGACACTCCAACATTCTTTGATTTGAAACTCTCCTGTGATTCCAGTTTTAGATTCCGATGCTTCACTTCAGGTTTTCTGTATCCCTTGGACCTTCCTATTGACGATGAAACACAGAAATTGCATCGGAATTTAATACAAAAGGCACAATGCTGACTTAAGTACAAAAGGACTGACACTCTAACTTTCTATGATTTGAACCTCACCTGTGAGTCCAGTTTAAGATTCCGATGCTTCGCTTCAGGTTTACTGTATACCTTGGACCTTCCTATTGACGATGAAACACAGAAATTGCATCCGAATTTAATACAAAAGGAACAATGCCGACTTAAGTACAAGAGGACTGACACTCTAACTTTCTATGTATGAACATCCCCTGTGAGTACAATTTTAGATTCTGATGCTTCACTTCAGGTTTACAGCATCCCTTGGACCTTCTTCTTGACGATGAAACACAGAATTTGCATCCGAATTTAATACAAAAGGCACAATGCCGACTTCAGTACAAGAGGACTGACACTTTAACTTTCTATGATTTGAACCTCACCTGTGCGTCCAGTTTTAGATTTCGATGCTTCACTTCAGGTTTACTGAATCCCTTGGACCTTCTTATTGACGATGAAACACAGAATTTGCATCCGAATTTAATACAAAAGGCACAATGCCGACTTAAGTACAAGAGGACTGACACTTTAACTTTCTATGATTTGAACCTCACCTGTGCGTCCAGTTTTAGGTTTCGATGCTTCACTTCAGGTTTACTGAATCCCTTGGACCTTCTTATTGACGATGAAACACAGAAATTGCATCCGAATTTAATACAAAATGCACAATGCCGACTTAAGTACAAGAGGACTGACACACTAACTTTCTACGATTTGAACCTCTCCTGTGAGTCCAGTTTTAGATTCCGATGCTTCACTTCTGGTTTACTGTATCCCTTGGATCTTCTTATTGACGATGAAACACAGAAATTGCATACGAATGTAATACAAAAAGCACAATGCCGACTTAAGTACAAAAGGATTGACACTCTAACTTTCTATGATTTTGACCTCACCTGTGAGTCCAGTTTTAGATTCCGATGCTTCACTTCAGGTTTACTGTATCCCTTGGTCCTTCTTATTGACGATAAAACACAGAAATTGCATCCTTATTTAATACAAAAGGCACAATGCCGACTTAAGTACAAGAGGACTGACACTCTAAGTTTCTCTGATTTGAACCTCTCCTGTGATTCCAGTTTTAGATTCCGATGCTTCACTTCAGGTTTACTGTATCCCTTGGACCTTCTTATTAACGATGAAACACAGAAACTGCATCCGAATTTAATACAAAAGGCACAATGCCGACTTAAGTACATAAGGAGTGACACTCTAACTTTCTATGATATGAACATCTCCTGTGAGTACAATTTTAGATTCCGATGCTTCACTTCAGGTTTACAGCATCCCTTGGACCTTCTTATTGACGATGATACACAGAAATTGCATCCGAATTTAATACTAGAGGCACAATGCCGACTTAAGTACAAGAGGACTGACACTCCAACAAACTTTGATTTGAAACTCTCCTGTGATTCCAGTTTTAGATTCCGATGCTTCACTTCAGGTTTTCTGTATCCCTTGGACCTTCTTATTGACGATGAAACACAGAAATTGCATCCGAATTTAATACAAAAGGAACAATGCCGACTTAAGTACAAGAGGACTGACACTCTAACTTTCTATGTATGAACATCCCCTGTGAGTACAATTTTAGATTCTGATGCTTCACTTCAGGTTTACAGCATCCCTTGGACCTTCTTATTGACGATGAAACACAGAATTTGCATCCGAATTTAATACAAAAGGCACAATGCCGACTGAAGTACAAGAGGACTGACACTTTAACTTTCTATGATTTGAACCTCACCTGTGCGTCCAGTTTTAGATTTCGATGCTTCACTTCAGGTTTACTGAATCCCTTGGACCTTCTTATTGACGATGAAACACAGAATTTGCATCCGAATTTAATACAAAAGGCACAATGCCGACTTAAGTACAAGAGGACTGACACTTTAACTTTCTATGATTTGAACCTCACCTGTGCGTCCAGTTTTAGGTTTCGATGCTTCACTTCAGGTTTACTGAATCCCTTGGACCTTCTTATTGACGATGAAACACAGATATTGCATCCGAATTTAATACAAAATGCACAATGCCGACTTAAGTACAAGAGGACTGACACTCCAACTTTCTATGATTTTAACCTCACCTGTGAGTCCAGTTTTAGATTCCGATGCTTCACTTAAGGTTTACTGTATCCCTTGGACCTTCTTATTGACGATAAAACACAGAAATTGCATTCGAATTTAATACAAAAGGCACAATGCCGACTTAAGTACAAGAGGACTGACACTCTAAGTTTCTCTGATTTGAACCTCTCCTGTGATTCCAGTTTTAGATTCCGATGCTTCACTTCAGGTTTACTGTATCCCTTGGACCTTCTTATTGACGATGAAACACAGAAACTGCATCCGAATTTAGTACAAAAGGCACAATGCCGACTTAAGTACATAAGGACTGACACTCTAACTTTCTATGATATGAACATCTCCTGTGAGTACAATTTTAGATTCCGATGCTTCACTTCAGGTTTACAGCATCCCTTGGACCTTCTTATTGACGATGATACACAGAAATTGCATCCGAATTTAATACAAGAGGCACAATGCCGACTTAAGTACAAGAGGACTGACACTATAACTTTCTATGATTTGAGCCACTCCTGTGAGTCCAGTTATAGATTCCGATGCTTCACTTCAGGTTTACTGTATCATTTCGACCTTCTTATTGACGATGAAACACAGAAATTGCATCCGAATTTAATACAAAAGGCACTATGCCGACTTAAGTACAAGAGGACTGACACACTAACTTTCTATGATTTGAACCTCTCCTGTGAGTCCAGTTTTAGATTTCGATGCTTCACTTCAGGTTTACTGAATCCCTTGGACCTTCTTATTGACGATGAAACACAAAAAATTGCATCCGAATTTAATACTAAATGCACAATGCCGACTTAAGTTCAAGAGGACTGACACACTAACTTTCTACGATTTGAACCTCTCCTGTGATTCCAGTTTCAGATTCCGATGCTTCACTTCAGGTTTTCTGTATCCCTTGGACCTTCTTATTGACGATGAAACACAGAAATTGCATCCGAATTTAATACAAAAGGCACAATGACGACTTAAGTACAAGAGGACTGACACTCTAACTTTCTATGATTTGAACCTCACCTGTGAGTCCAGTTTAAGATTCCGATGCTTCACTTCAGGTTTACTGTATACCTTGGACCTTCTTATTGACGATGAAACACAGAAATTGCATCCGAATTTAATACAAAAGGCACAATGCCGACTTAAGTACAAGAGGACAGACACTCTAACTTTCGATGATTTGAACCTCTCCTGTGAGTACAATTTTAGATTCCGATGCTTCACTTCAGGTTTACTGCGTCCCTTACACCTTCTTATTGACGATGAAACACAGATATTTCATCCGAATTTAATACAAAAGGCACAATGCCGACTTAAGTACAAGAGGACTGACACTCTAACTTTCTATGATTTGAACCTCTCCTGTGAGTCCAGTTTAAGATTCCGATGCTTCACTTCAGGTCTACAGTATACCTTGGACCTTCTTATTGACGATAAAACACAGAAATTGCATCCGAATTTATTACAAAAGGCACAATGCCGACTTAAGTACAAGAGGACTGACACTCTAACTTTCTATGTATGAACATCCCCTGTGAGTACAATTTTAGATTCCGATGCTTCACTTCAGGTTTACAGCATCCCTTGGCCTTCTTATTGACGATGAAACACAGAAATTGCATCCGAATTTAATACAACAGGCACAATGCCGACTTAAGTACAAGGGGACTGACACTATAACTTTCTATGATTTGAGCCACTCCTGTGAGTCCAGTTATAGATTCCGATGCTTCACTTCAGGTTTACTGTATCCCTTCGACCTTCTTATTGACGATGAAACACAGAATTTGCATCCGAATTTAATACAAAAGGCATAATGCCGACTTAAGTACAAGAGGACTGACACTTTAACTTTCTATGATTTGAACCTCACCTGTGCGTCCAGTTTTAGATTTCGATGTTTCACTTCAGGTTTACTGAATCCCTTGGACCTTCTTATTGACGATGAAACACAGAAATTGCATCCGAACTTAATACAAAATGCACAATGCCGACTTAAGTACAAGAGGACTGACACACTAACTTTCTACGATTTGAACCTCTCCTGTGAGTCCAGTTTTAGATTCCGATGCTTCACTTCTGGTTTACTGTATCCCTTGGATCTTCTTATTGACGATGAAACACAGAAATTGCATACGAATTTAATACAAAAGGCACAATGCCGACTTAAGTACAAGAGGACCGACACACTAACTTTCTATGATTTGAACCTCACCTGTGAGTCCAGTTTTAGATTCCGATGCTTCACTTCAGGTTTACTGTATCCCTTGGACCTTCTTATTGACGATGAAACACAGAAATTGCATCCGAATTTAATACAAAAGGCACAATGCCGACTTAAGTACAAGAGGACTGACACTCTAAGTTTCTCTGATTTGAACCTCTCCTGTGATTCCAGTTTTAGATTCCGATGCTTCACTTGAGGTTTACTGTATCACTTGGACCTTCTTATTGACGATGAAACATAGAAATTGCATCCGAATTTAATACAAAAGGCACAATGCCGACTTAAGTACAAGAGGACTGACACTCTAACTTTCTATGATTTGAACCACTCCTGTGAGTCCAGTTTAAGATTCTGATGCTTCACTTCAGGTTTACTGTATCCCTTGGACCTTCTTATTGACGATGAAACACAGAAATTGCATCCGAATTTAATACAAAAGGCACAATACCGACTAAAGTACAAGAGGACTGACATTCTAACTTTCTATGGTTTGAACGTCTCCTGATAGTCCAGTTTTAGATTCCGATGCTTCACTTCAGGTTTACTGTATTTCTTACACCTTCTTATTGACGATGAAACACAGATATTGCATCCGAATTTAATACAAAAGGCACAATGCCGACTTAATTACAAGAGGACTGACACTCTAACTTTCTATGATTTGAACCACTCCTGTGAGTCCAGTTTAAGATTCCGATGCTTCACTTCAGGTATACTGCATCCCTTGGACCTTCTTATTGACGATGAAACACAGAAATTGCATCCGAATTTAATACAACAGGCACAATGCCGACTTAAGTACAAGAGGACTAACACTCTAACTTTTTATGATTTGAACCACTCCTGTGAGTCCAGTTATAGGTTCCGATGCTTCACTTCAGGTTTACTGTATCCCTTAGACCTTCTTATTGACAATGAAACACAGAAATTGCATCCTAATTTAATACAAAATGCACAATGCCCACTTAAGTACAAGAGGACTGACACTCATACTTTCTATGATTTGAACCACTCCTGTGAGTCCAGTTTAAGATTCCGATGCTTCACTTCAGGTTTACTGTATACCTTGGACCTCCTTATTGTCGATGAAACTCAGAAATTGCATCCGAATTTATTACAAAAGGCACAATGCCGACTTAAGTACAAGAGGACTGACACTCTAACTTTCTATGATTTGAACCACTCCTGTGAGTCCAGTTATAGATTCCGATCCTTCACGTCAGGTTTACTGTATCCCTTGGACCTTCTTATTGACGATGAAGCACAGAAATTGCATCCGATTTTAATATAAAAGGCACAATGCCGACTTAAGTACAAAAGGACTGACACTCTAATTTTCTATGATTTGAACCTCTCCTGTGAGTCCAGTTTTAGATGCCGAGGCTTCACTTCAGGTTTACTGTATCCCTTGGACCTTCTTATTGTCGATGAAACACAGAAATTGCATCCGAATTTAATACAAAAGACACAATGCCGACTTAAGTACAAGAGGACTGACACTCTAACTTTCTATGATTTGAACCTCTCCTGTGAGTCCACTTTTAGATTCCGAGGCTTCACTTCAGACTTACTGTATCCCTTGGACCTTCTTATTGACGATGAAACACAGAAATTGCATCCGAATTTAATACAAAAGGCACTATGCTGACTTAATTACAAGAGGACTGACACTCTAACTTTCTATGATTTGAACCACTCCTGGGAGTCCCGTGTTAGATTCCGATGCTTCACTTCAGGTTTACTGTATCTCTTGGACCTTCTTATAAACGATGAAACACAGAAATTACATCCGAATTTAATACAAAAGGCACAATGCCGACTTAAGTACAAGAGGACTGACACTCTAACTTTCTATGATAAGAACCTCTCCTGTGAGTACTATTTTAGATTCCGATGCTTCACTTCAGGTTTACTGCATCCCTTACACCTTCTTATTGACGATGAAACACAGATATTGCATCCGAATTTAATACAAAAGGCACAATGCCAACTTAAGTACAAGAGGACTGACACTCTAACTTTCTATGATTTGAACCACTCCTGTGAGTCCAGTTTAAGATTCATATGCTTCACTTCAGGTTTTCTGTATCCCTTGGACCTTCTTATTAACGATGAAACACAGAAACTGCATCCAAATTTAATACAAAAGGCACAATGCCGACTTAAGTACAAGAGGACTGACACTCTAACTTTCTATGCTTTAAACCTCTCCTGTGAGTCCAGTTTTAGATTCCGATGCTTCACTTCAGGTTTACCGTATCCCTTGGACCTTCTTATTGACGATGAAACACAGAAATTTAATCCGAATTTAATACAAAAGGCACAATGCCGACTGAAGTACAAGAGGACTGACACTATGACACTCTAACATTCCATGATATGAACCTCTCCTGTGAGTACAATTTTAGATTTCGATCCTTCACTTCAGGTTTACTGAACCCCTTGTACCTTCTTATTGACAATGAAACACAGAAATTGCATCCGAATTTAATACAAAAGGCACATTGCCGACTTAAGTACAAGAGGACCGACACTCTATTTTTCTATGATTTGAACCACTCCTGTGAGTCCAGTTTAAGATTCCGATGCTTCACTTCAGGTTTACTGTATCCCTTGCACCTTCTTATTGACGATGAAACACAGAAATTGCATCCGAATTTAATAGAAAATGCACAATACCGACTTAAGTACAAGAGGACTGACATTCTATCTTTCTATGATTTGAACCTCTGCTGTTAGTCCAGTTTTAGATTCCGATGCTTCACTTAAGGTTTACTGTATCCCTTGGACCTTCTTATTGACGATGAAACACAGAGATTGCATCCGAATTTAATACAAAAGGCACAATTCCGACTTAAGTACAAGAGGACTGACACTCCAACAATCTTTGATTTGAAACTCTCCTGTGATTCCAGTTTTAGATTCCGATGCTTCACTTCAGGTTTTCTGTATCCCTTGGACCTTCTTATTGACGATGAAACACAGAAATTGCATCCGAATTTAATACAAAAGGAACAATGCCGATTTAAGTACAAGAGGACTGACACTCTAACTTTCTATGTATGAACATCCCCTGTGAGTACAAATTTAGATTCTGATGCTTCACTTCAGGTTTACAGCATCCCTTGGACCTTCTTATTGACGATGAAACACAGAAATTGCATCCGAATTTAATACAACAGGCACAATGCCGACTTAAGTACAAGAGGACTGACACTATAACTTTCTATGGTTTGAGCCACTCCTGTGAGTCCAGTTATAGGTTCCGATGCTTCACTTCAGGTTTACTGTATCCCTTCGACCTTCTTATTGACGTTGAAACACAGAATTTGCATCCGAATTTAATACAAAAGGCACAATGCCGACTTAAGTACAAGAGGACTGACACTTTAACTTTCTATGATTTGAACCTCACCTGTGAGTCCAGTTTAAGATTTCGATGCTTCACTTCAGGTTTACTGAATCCCTTGGACCTTCTTATTGACGATGAAACACAGATATTGCATCCGAATTTAATACAAAATGCACAATGCCGACTTAAGTACAAGAGGACTGACACACTAACTTTCTACGATTTGAACCTCTCCTATGAGTCCAGTTTTAGATTCCGATGCTTCACTTCTGGTTTACTGTATCCCTTGGATCTTCTTATTGACGATGAAACACAGAAATTGCATACGAATGTAATACAAAAGGCACAATGTCGACTTAAGTACAAGAAGACTGACACTCTAACTTTCTATGATTTGAACCTCTCCTGTGAGTCCAGTTTTAGATTCCGATGCTTCACTTCAGGTTTACTGTATCCCTTGGACCTTGTTATAGACAATGAAACACAGAAATTGCATCCGAATTTAATACAAAAGGCACAATGCCGACTTAAGTACAAGACGACTGACACTCTAACATTCTATGATTTGAACCTCACCTGTGAGTCCAGTTTTAGATTCCGATGCTTCACTTCAGGTTTTCTGTATCCCTTGGACGTTCTTATTAACGATGAAACACAGAAACTGCATCCAAATTTAATACAAAAGGCACAATGCCGACTTAAGAACAAGAGGACTGACACTCTAACTTTCTATGCTTTAAACCTCTCCTCTGAGTCCAGTTTTAGATTCCGATGCTTCACTTCAGGTTTACTGTATCCCTTGGACCTTCTTATTGACGATGAAACACAGAAATTGCATCCGAATTTAATACAAAAGGCACAATGCCGACTGAAGTACAAGAGGACTGACACTCTGACACTCTAACTTTCTTTGATTTGAACCTCTCCTGTGATTCCAGTTTTAGATTCCGATGCTTCACTTCTGGTTTACTGTATCCCTTGGATCTTCTTATTGACGATGAAACACAGAAATTGCATCCGAATTTAATACAAAAGGCACAATGCCGACTTAAGTACAAGAGGACTGACACTCTAACTTTCTATGATTTGAACCTCACCTGTGAGTCCAGTTTAAGATTCCGATGCTTCACTTCAGGTTTACTGTATACCTTGGACCTTCTTATTGACGATGAAACACAGAAATTGCATCCGAATTTAATACAAAAGGCACAATGCCGACTTAAGTACAAGAGGACTGACACTCTAACTTTCTATGATAAGAACCTCTCCTGTGAGTACAATTTTAGATTCCGATGCTTCACTTCAGGTTTACTGCATCCCTTACACCTTCTTATTGACGATGAAACACAGATATTTCATCCGAATTTAATACAAAAGGCACAATGCCGACTTAAGTACAAGAAGACTGACACTCTAACTTTCTATGATTTGAACCACTCCTGTGAGTCCAGTTTAAGATTCCGATGCTTCACTTTAGGTTTACTGTATCCCTTGGACCCTCTTATTGACGATGAAACACAGAAATTGCATCCGAATTTAATACAAAAGGCACAATGCCGACTTAAGTACAAGAGGACTGACACTCTAATTTCCTATGATTTGAACCTCACCTGTGAGTCAAGTTATAGATTCCGATGCTTCACTTCAGGTTTATTGTATATCTTGGACCTTCTTATTGACGATAAACACAGAAATTGCATCCGAATTTATTACAAAAGGCACAATGCCGACTTAAGTACATGAGGACTGACACTCTAACATTCCATGATATGAACGTCTCCTGTGAGTACAATTTTAGATTTCGATGCTTCACTTCGTGTTTACTGAACCCCTTGTACCTTCTTATTGACAATGAAACACAGAAATTGCATCCGAATTTAATACAAAAGGCACATTGCCGACTTAAGTACAAGAGGACCGACACTCTATTGGTCTATGATTTGAACCACTCCTGTGAGTCCAGTTTAAGATTCCGATGCTTCACTTCAGGTTTACTGTATCCCTTGCACCTTCTTATTGACGATGAAACACAGAAATTGCATCCGAATTTAATAGAAAATGCACAATACCGACTTAGGTACAAGAGGACTGACATTCTATCTTTCTATGATTTGAACCTCTGCTGTTAGTCCAGTTTTAGATTCCGATGCTTCACTTCAGGTTTACTGTATCCCTTGGACCTTCTTATTGACGATGAAACACAGAAATTGCATCCGAATTTAATACAAAAGGAACAATGCCGACTTAAGTACAAGAGGACTGACACTCTAACTTTCTATGTATGAACATCCCCTGTGAGTACAATTTTAGATTCTGATGCTTCACTTCAGGTTTACAGCATCCCTTGGACCTTCTTATTGACGATGAAACACAGAAATTGCATCCGAATTTAATACAACAGGCACAATGCCGACTTAAGTACAAGAGGACTGACACTATAACTTTCTATGGTTTGAGCCACTCCTGTGAGTCCAGTTATAGGTTCCGATGCTTCACTTCAGGTTTACTGTATCCCTTCGACCTTCTTATTGACGATGAAACACAGAATTTGCATCCGAATTTAATACAAAAGGCACAATGCCGACTTAAGTACAAGAGGACTGACACTTTAACTTTCTATGATTTGAACCTCACCTGTGAGTCCAGTTTAAGATTTCGATGCTTCACTTCAGGTTTACTGAATCCCTTGGACCTTCTTATTGACGATGAAACACAGAAATTGCATCCGAATTTAATACAAAATGCACAATGCCGACTTAAGTACAAGAGGACTGACACACTAACTTTCTACGATTTGAACCTCTCCTATGAGTCCAGTTTTAGATTCCGATGCTTCACTTCTGGTTTACTGTATCCCTTGGATCTTCTTATTGACGATGAAACACAGAAATTGCATACGAATGTAATACAAAAGGCACAATGTCGACTTAAGTACAAGAGGACTGACACTCTAACTTTCTATGATTTGAACCTCTCCTGTGAGTCCAGTTTTAGATTCCGATGCTTCACTTCAGGTTTACTGTATCCCTTGGACCTTCTTATAGACAATGAAACACAGAAATTGCATCCGTATTTAATACAAAAGGCACAATGCCGACTTAAGTACAAGAGGACTGACACTCTAAGTTTCTCTGATTTGAACCTCTCCTGTGATTCCAGTTTTAGATTCCGATGCTTCACTTCAGCTTTACTGTATCCCTTGGACCTTCTTATTGACGATGAAACACAGAAATTGTATCCGAATTCAATACAAATGGCACAATGCCGACTTAAGTACAAGAGGACTGACACTATAACTTTCTATGATTTGAGCCACTCCTGTGAGTCCAGTTATAGATTCCGATGCTTCACTTCAGGTTTACTGTATCCCTTCGACCTTCTTATTGACGATGAAACACAGAAATTGCATCCGAATTTAATACAAAAGGCACAATGCCGACTTAAGTACAAGAGGACTGACACACTAACTTTCTACGATTTGAACCTCTCCTGTGAGTCCAGTTTTAGATTCCGATGCTTCACTTCAGCTTTACTGTATCCCTTGGATCTTCTTATTCACGATGAAACACAGAATTTGCATCCGAATTTAATACAAAAGGCACAATGCCGACTTAAGTACAAGAGGACTGACACTTTAACTTTCTATGATTTGAACCTCACCTGTGCGTCCAGTTTTAGATTTCGATGCTTCACTTCAGGTTTACTGTATCCCTTGGACCTTCTTATTGACGATGAAACACAGAAATCGCATCTGAATTTAATACAAAAGGCACAATGCCGACTTAAGTACAAGAGGACTGACACTCTAAGTATCTCTGATGTGAACCTCTCCTGTGATTCCAGTTTTAGATTCCGATGCTTCACTTCAGGTTTACTGTATCCCTTGGACCTTCTTATTGACGATGAAACACAGAAATTGCATCCGAATTTAATACAAAAGGCACAATGCCGACTTAAGTACAAGAGGACTGACACTCTAACTTTCTGTGATTTGAACATCTCCTGTGAGTACAATTTTAGATTCCGATGCTTCACTTCAGGTTTACAGCATCCCTTGGACCTTCTTATTGACGATGATACACAGAAATTGCATCCGAATTTAATACAAGAGGCACAATGCCGACTTAAGTACAAGAGTACTGACACTATAACTTTCTATGATTTGAGCCGCTCCTGTAAGTCCAGTTATAGATTCCGGTGCTTCACTTCAGGTTTACTGTATCCCTTAGACCTTCTTATTGACGATGAAACACAGAAATTGCAAACTAATTTAATACAAAATGCACAATGCCCACTTAAGTACAAGAGGACTGACACTCAAACTTTCTATGATTTGAACCTCACCTGTGAGTCCAGTTATAGATTCCGATGCTTCACTTCAGGTTTACTGTATCCCTTGGACCTTCTTATTGACGATGAAACACAGATATTTCATCCGAATTTAATACAAAAGGCACAATGCCGACTTAAGTACAAGAGGACTGACACTCTAACTTTCTATGATTTGAACCACTCCTGTGAGTCCAGTTTAAGATTCCGATGCTTCACTTTAGGTTTACTGTATCCCTTGGACCCTCTTATTGACGATGAAACACAGAAATTGCATCCGAATTTAATACAAGAGGCACAATGCCGACTTAAGTACAAGAGGACTGACACTCTAACTTCCTACGATTTGAACCTCACCTGTGAGTCAAGTTATAGATTCCGATGCTTCACTTCAGGTTTATTGTATATCTTGGACCTTCTTATTGACGATAAACACAGAAATTGCATCCGAATTTATTACAAAAGGCACAATGCCGACTTAAGTACATGAGGACTGACACTCTAACATTCCATGATATGAACCTCTCCTGTGAGTACAATTTTAGATTTCGATGCTTCACTTCGTGTTTACTGAACCCCTTGTACCTTCTTATTGACAATGAAACACAGAAATTGCATCCGAATTTAATACAAAAGGCACATTGCCGACTTAAATACAAGAGGACCGACACTCTATTTTTCTATGATTTGAACCACTCCTGTGAGTCCAGTTTAAGATTCCGATGCTTCACTTCAGGTTTACTGTATCCCTTGCACCTTCTTATTGACGATGAAACACAGAAATTGCATCCGAATTTAATGGAAAATGCACAATACCGACTTAAGTACAAGAGGACTGACATTCTATCTTTCTATGATTTGAACCTCTGCTGTTAGTCCAGTTTTAGATTCCGATGCTTCACTTCAGGTTTACTGTATCCCTTGGACCTTCTTATTGACGATGAAACACAGAAATTGCATCCGAATTTAATACAAAAGGCACAATTCCGACTTAAGTACAAGAGGACTGACACTCCAACAATCTTTGATTTGAAACTCTCCTGTGATTCCAGTTTTAGATTCCGAAGCTTCACTTCAGGTTTTCTGTATCCCTTGGACCTTCTTATTGACGATGAAACACAGAAATTGCATCCGAATTTAATACAAAAGGAACAATGCCGACTTAAGTACAAGAGGACTGACACTCTAACTTTCTATGTATGAACATCCCCTGTAAGTACAATTTTAGATTCTGATGCTTCACTTCAGGTTTACAGCATCCCTTGGACCTTCTTATTGACGATGAAACACAGAAATTGCATCCGAATTTAATACAACAGGCACAATGCCGACTTAAGTACAAGAGGACTGACACTATAACTTTCTATGGTTTGAGCCACTCCTGTGAGTCCAGTTATAGGTTCCGATGCTTCACTTCAGGTTTACTGTATCCCTTCGACCTTCTTATTGACGATGAAACACAGAATTTGCATCCGAATTTAATACAAAAGGCACAATGCCGACTTAAGTACAAGAGGACTGACACTTTAACTTTCTATGATTTGAACCTCACCTGTGAGTCCAGTTTAAGATTTCGATGCTTCACTTCAGGTTTACTGAATCCCTTGAACCTTCTTATTGACGATGAAACACAGAAATTGCATCCGAATTCAATACAAAATGCACAATGCCGACTTAAGTACAAGAGGACTGACACACTAACTTTCTACGATTTGAACCTCTCCTATGAGTCCAGTTTTAGATTCCGATGCTTCACTTCTGGTTTACTGTATCCCTTGGATCTTCTTATTGACGATGAAACACAGAAATTGCATACGAATGTAATACAAAAGGCACAATGTCGACTTAAGTACAAGAGGACTGACACTCTAACTTTCTATGATTTGAACCTCTCCTGTGAGTCCAGTTTTAGATTCCGATGCTTCACTTCAGGTTTACTGTATCCCTTGGACCTTCTTATAGACAATGAAACACAGAAATTGCATCCGTATTTAATACAAAAGGCACAATGCCGACTTAAGTACAAGAGGACTGACACTCTAAGTTTCTCTGATTTGAACCTCTCCTGTGATTCCAGTTTTAGATTCCGATGCTTCACTTCAGCTTTACTGTATCCCTTGGACCTTCTTATTGACGATGAAACACAGAAATTGCATCCGAATTCAATACAAAAGGCACAATGCCGACTGAAGTACAAGAGGACTGTCACTCTAACTTTCTATTATATGAACATCTCCTGTGAGTACAATTTTAGATTCCGATGCATCACTTCAGGTTTACAGCATCCCTTGGACCTTCTTATTGACGATGATACACAGAAATTGCATCCGAATTTAATACAACAGGCACAATGCCGACTTAAGTACAAGAGGACTGACACTATAACTTTCTATGATTTGAGCCACTCCTGTGAGTCCAGTTATAGATTCCGATGCTTCACTTCAGGTTTACTGTATCCCTTCGACCTTCTTATTGACGATGAAACACAGAAATTGCATCCGAATTTAATACAAAAGGCACAATGCCGACTTAAGTACAAGAGGACTGACACACTAACTTTCTACGATTTGAACCTCTCCTGTGAGTACAGTTTTAGATTCCGATGCTTCACTTCAGCTTTACTGTATCCCTTGGATCTTCTTATTCACGATGAAACACAGAATTTGCATCCGAATTTAATACAAAAGGCACAATGCCGACTTAAGTACAAGAGGACTGACACTTTAACTTTCTATGATTTGAACCTCACCTGTGCGTCCAGTTTTAGATTTCGATGCTTCACTTCAGGTTTACTGAAACCCTTGGACCTTCTTATTGACGATGAAACACAGAAATTGCATCCGAATTTAATACAAAATGCACAATGCCGACTTAAGTACAAGAGGACTGACACACTAACTTTCTACGATTTGAACCTGTCCTGTGAGTCCAGTTTTAGATTCCGATGCTTCACTTCTGGTTTACTGTATCCCTTGGATCTTCTTATTGACGATGAAACACAGAAATTGTATACGAATTTAATACAAAAGGCACAATGCCGACTTAAGTACAAGAGGACTGACACTCTAACTTTCTATGATTTGAACCTCACCTGTGAGTCCAGTTTTAGATTCCGATGCTTCACTTCAGGTTTACTGTATCCCTTGGACCTTCTTATTGACGATGAAACACAGAAATCGCATCTGAATTTAATACAAAAGGCGCAATGCCGACTTAAGTACAAGAGGACTGACACTCTAAGTATCTCTGATTTGAACCTCTCCTGTGATTCCAGTTTTAGATTCCGATGCTTTACTTCAGGTTTACTGTATCCCTTGGACCTTCTTATTGACGATGAAACACAGAAATTGCATCCGAATTTAATACAAAAGGCACAATGCCGACTTAAGTACAAGAGGACTGACACTCTAAATTTCTGTGATTTGAACATCTCCTGTGAGTACAATTTTAGATTCCGATGCTTCACTTCAGGTTTACAGCATCCCTTGGACCTTCTTATTCACGATGATACACAGAAATTGCATCCGAATTTAATACAAGAGGCACAATGCCGACTTAAGTACAAGAGTACTGACACTATAACTTTCTATGATTTGAGCCACTCCTGTAAGTCCAGTTATAGATTCCGGTGCTTCACTTCAGGTTTTCTGTATCCCTTAGACCTTCTTATTGACGATGAAACACAGAAATTGCAAACTAATTTAATACAAAATGCACAATGCCCACTTAAGTACAAGAGGACTGACACTCAAACTTTCTATGATTTGAACCTCACCTGTGAGTCCAGTTATAGATTCCGATGCTTCACTTCAGGTTTACTGTATCCCTTGGACATTCTTATTGACGATGAATTACAGAAATCGCATCTGAATTTAATACAAAAGGCACAATGCCGACTTAAGTACAAGAGGACTGACACTCTAAGTTTCTCTGATTTGAACCTCTCCTGTGATTCCAGTTTTAGATTCCGATGCTTCACTTCAGGTTTACTGTATCCCTTGGACCTTCTTATTGACGATGAAGCACAGAAATTGCATCCGAATTTAATACAAAAGGCACAATGCCGACTTAAGTACAAGAGGACTGACACTCTAACTTTCTGTGATTTGAACATCTCCTGTGAGTACAATTTTAGATTCCGATGCTTCACTTCAGGTTCACAGCATCCCTTGGACCTTCTTATTGACGATGATACACAGAAATTGCATCCGAATTTAATACAAGAGGCACAATGCCGACTTAAGTACAAGAGGACTGACACTATAACTGTCTATGATTTGAGCCACTCCTGTAAGTCCAGTTATAGATTCCGATGCTTCACTTCAGGTTTACTGTATCCCTTAGACCTTCTTATTGACGATGAAACACAGAAATTGCAAACTAATTTAATACAAAATGCACAACGCCCACTTAAGTACAGGAGGACTGACACTGAAACTTTCTATGATTTGAACCTCACCTGTGAGTCCAGTTTTAGATTTCGATGCTTCACTTCAGGTTTACTGAATCCCTTGTACCTTCTTATTGACAATGAAACACAGAAATTGCATCCGAATTTAATAGAAAAGTCACAATGCCGACTTAAGTACAAGAGGACTGACACTCTAAAGTTTCTCAGATTTGAACCTCTCCTGTGAGTCCAGTTTTAGATTCCGATGCCTCACTTCAGGTTTACTGTATCCCTTGGACCTTCTTATTGTCGATGAAACACAGAAATTGCATCCGAATTTAATACAAAAGGCACAATGCCGACATAAGTACAAGAGAACTGACACTCTAACTTTCTATGATTGATCCTCTCCTGTGAGTCCAGTTTTAGATTCCGAGGCTTCACTTCAGACTTACTGTATCCCTTGGACCTTCTTATTGACGATGAAACACAGAAATTGCATCCGAATTTAATACAAAAGGCACTATGCTGACTTAAGTACAAGAGGACTAACACTCTAACTTTCTATGAATTGAACCACTCCTGTGAGTCCCGTGTTAGATTCCGATGCTTCACTTCAGGTTTACTGTATCCCTTGGACCTTCTTATAAACGATGAAACACAGAAATTACATCCGAATTTAATACAAAAGGCACAATGCCGACTTAAGTACAAGAGGACTGACACTCTAACTTTCTATGATAACAACCTCTCCTGTGAGTACAATTTTAGATTCCGATGCTTCACTTCAGGTTTACTGCATCCCCTACACCTTCTTATTGACGATGAAACACAGATATTCCATCCGAATTTAATACAAAAGGCACAATGCCGACTTAAGTACAAGAGGACTGACACTCTAACTTTCTATGATTTGAACCACTCCTGTGAGTCCAGTTTCAGATTCCGATGCTTCACTTCAGGTTTTCTGTATCCCTTGGACCTTCTTATTAACGATGAAACACAGAAACTGCATCCAAATTTAATACAAAAGGCACAATGCCGACTTAAGTACAAGAGGACTGACACGCTAACTTTCTATCGTTTAAACCTCTCCTGTGAGTCCAGTTTTAGATTCCGATGCTTCACTTCTGGTTTACTGTATCCCTTGGACCTTCTTATTGACGATGAAACACAGAAATTGCATCCGAATTTAATACAAAAGGCAAATTGCCGAATTAAGTACAAGAGGACTGACACTCTGACACTCTAACTTTCTTTGATTTGAACCTCTCCTGTGATTCCAGTTTTAGATTCCGATGCTTCACTTCAGGTTTACTGAATCCCTTGTACCTTCTTATTGACAATGAAACACAGAAATTGCATCCGAATTTAATAGAAAAGTCACAATGCCGACTTAAGTACAAGAGGACTGACACTCTAAAGTTTCTCAGATTTGAACCTCTCCTGTGAGTCCAGTTTTAGATTCCGATGCCTCACTTCAGGTTTACTGTATCCCTTGGACCTTCTTACTGTCGATGAAACACAGAAATTGCATCCGAATTTAATACAAAAGGCACAATGCCGACATAAGTACAAGAGAACTGACACTCTAACTTTCTATGATTGATCCTCTCCTGTGAGTCCAGTTTTAGATTCCGAGGCTTCACTTCAGACTTACTGTATCCCTTGGACCTTCTTATTGACGATGAAACACAGAAATTGCATCCGAATTTAATACAAAAGGCACAATGCCGACATAAGTACAAGAGGACTGACATTCTATCTTACTATGATTTGAACCTCTGCTGTTAGTCCAGTTTTAGATTCCGATGCTTCACTTCAGGTTTACTGTATCCCTTGGACCTTCTTATTGACGATGAAACACAGAAATTGCATCCGAATTTAATACAAAAGGCACAATTCCGACTTAAGTACAAGAGGACTGACACTCCAACATTCTTTGATTTGAAACTCTCCTGTGATTCCAGTTTTAGATTCCGATGCTTCACTTCAGGTTTTCTGTATCCCTTGGACCTTCTTATTGACGATGAAACACAGAAATTGCATCCGAATTTAATACAAAAGGCACAATGCCGACTTAAGTACAAGAGGACTGACACTCTAACCTTCTATGATTTGAACCTCACCTGTGAGTCCAGTTATAGATTCCAATGCTTCACTTCAGGTTTATTGTATATCTTGGACCTTCTTATTGACGATAAACACAGAAATTGCATCCGAATTTATTACAAAAGGCACAATGCCGACTTAAGTACAAGAGGACTGACACTCTAACATTCCATGATATGAACCTCTCCTGTGAGTACAATTTTAGATTTCGATGCTTCACTTCACGTTTACTGAATCCCTTGTACCTTCTTATTGACAATGAAACACAGATATTGCATCCGAATTTAATACAAAAGGCACATTGCCGACTTAAGTACAAGAGGAAAGACACTCTAACTTTCTATGATTTGAACCACTCCTGTGAGTCCAGTTTAAGATTCCGATGCTTCACTTCAGGTTTACTGTATCCCTTGCACCCTCTTATTGACGATGAAACACAGAAATTGCATCCGAATTTAATACAAAAGGCACAATACCGACTTAAGTACAAGAGGACTGACATTCTATCTTTCTATGATTTGAACCTCTGCTGTTAGTCCAGTTTTAGATTCCGATGCTTCACTTCAGGTTTACAGCATCCCTTGGACCTTCTTATTGATGATGATACACAGAAATTGCATCCGAATATAATACAACAGGCACAATGCCGACTTAAGTACAAGAGGACTGACACTATAACTTTCTATGATTTGAGCCATTCCTGTGAGTCCAGTTATAGATTCCGATGCTTCACTTCAGGTTTACTGTATCCCTTCGACCTAGTTATTGACGATGAAACACAGAAATTGCATCCGAATTTAATACAAAAGGCACAATGCCGACTTAAGTACAAGAGGACTGACACTTTAACTTTCTATGATTTGAACCTCACCTGTGAGTCCAGTTTTAGATTTCGATGCTTCACTTCAGGTTTTCTGAATCCCTTGGACCTTCTTATTGACGATGAAACACAAAAAATTGCATCCGAATTTAATACAAAAGGCACAATGCCGACTTAAGTACAAGAGAACTGACACTCTAACTTTCTATGATTTGAACCTCTCCTGTGAGTCCAGTTTTAGATGCCGAGGCTTCACTGCAGGTTTACTGTATCCCTCGGACCTTCTTATTGACGATGAAACACAGAAATTGCATCCGAATTTAATACAAAAGGCACAATGCCGACATAAGTACAAGAGGACTGACACTCTAAATTTCTATGATTTGAACCTCTCCTGTAAGTCCAGTTTTCGATTCCGATGCTTCACTTCAGGTTTACTGTATCCCTTGGACCTTCTTATTGACGATGAAACACAGAAATTGCATCCGAATTTAATACAAAAGCACAATGCCGACTCAAGTACAAGAGGACTGACACTCTAACTTTCTATGATTTGAACCACTCCTGTGAGTCCAGTTTAAGATTCCGATGCTTCACTTCAGGTTTACTGTATCCCTTGGACCTTCTTATTGACGATGAAACACAGAAATTGCATCCGAATTTAATACAAAAGGCACAATACAGACTTAAGTACAAGAGGACTGACATTCTAACTTTCTATGATTTGAACATCTCCTGTTAGTCCTGTTTTAGATTCCGATGCTTCACTTCAGGTTTACTGTATTCCTTGGACCTTCTTATTGACGATGAAACACAGAAATTGCATCCGAATTTAATACAAAAGGCACAATTTTGACTTAAGTACAAGAGGACTGACACTCCAACTTTCTTTGATTTGAACCTCTCCTGTGATTCCAGTTTTATTTTCTGATGCTTCACTTCAGGTTTTCCGTATCCCTTGGACCTTCTTATTGACGATGAAACACAGAAATTGCATCCGAATTTAATACAAAAG
Organism: Schistocerca americana; assembly: GCF_021461395.2. Lineage (NCBI taxonomy): Eukaryota > Metazoa > Arthropoda > Insecta > Orthoptera > Acrididae > Schistocerca > Schistocerca americana. The sequence goes on along the minus strand of NW_025725994.1, from coordinate 99,151 downwards.
GCACAATGCTGACTTATGTACAAGAGGACTGACACTCTAACTTTCTATGATATGAACATCCCCTGTGAGTACAATTTTAGATTCCGATGCATCACTTCAGGTTTACACCATCCCTTGGACATTCTTATTGACGATGAAACATAGAAATTGCATCCGAATTTAATACAACAGGCACAATGCCGACTTAAGTACAAGAGGACTGACACTATAACTTTCTATGATTTGAGCCACTCCTGTGAGTCCAGTTATAGATTCCGATGGTTCACTTCAGGTTTACTGTATCCCTTCGACCTTCTTATTGACGATGAAACACAGAATTTGCATCCGAATTTAATACGAAAAGCACATTGCCGACTTAAGTACAAGAGGACTGACACTTTAACTTTCTATGATTTGAACCTCACCTGTGAGTCCAGTTTTAGATTTCGATGCTTCACTTCAGGTTTACTGAATCCCTTGGACCTTCTTATTGACGATGAAACACAGAAATTGCATCCGAATTTAATACAAAATGCACAATGCCGACTTAAGTACAAGAGGACTGACACACTAACTTTCTACGATTTGAACCTCTCCTGTGAGTCCAGTTATAGATTCCGATGCTTCACTTCAGGATTATTGTATATCTTGGACCTTCTTATTGACGATAAACACAGAAATTGCATCCGAATTTATTACAAAAGGCACAATGCCGACTTAAGTACAAGAGGACTGACACTCTAACATTCCATGATATGAACCTCTCCTGTGAGTACAATTTTAGATTTCGATGCTTCACTTCAGGTTTACTGAATCCCTTGTACCTTATTATTGACAATGAAACACAGAAATTGCATCCGAATTTAATACAAAAGGCACATTGCCGACTTAAGTACAAGAGGACCGACACTCTAACTTTCTATGACTTGAACCACTCCTGTGAGTCCAGTTTAAGATTCCGATGCTTCACTTCAGGTTTACTGTATCCCTTGCACCCTCTTATTGACGATGAAACACAGAAATTGCATCCGAATTTAATACAAAAGGCACAATACCGACTTAAGTACAAGAGGACTGACATTCTATCTTTCTATGATTTGAACCTCTGCTGTTAGTCCAGTTTTAGATTCCGATGCTTCACTGCAGGTTTACTGTATCCCTTGGACCTTCTTATTGACGATGAAACACAGAAATTGCATCCGAATTTAATACAAAAGGCACAATTCCGACTTAAGTACAAGAGGACTGACACTCCAACATTCTTTGATTTGAAACTCTCCTGTGATTCCAGTTTTAGATTCCGATGCTTCACTTCAGGTTTTCTGTATCCCTTGGACCTTCTTATTGACGATGAAATACAGAAATTGCATCCGAATTTAATACAAAAGGCACAATGCCGACTTAAGTACAAGAGGACTGACACTCTAACTTTCTATGATTTGAACCTCACCTGTGAGTCCAGTTATAGATTCCAATGCTTCACTTCAGGTTTATTGTATATCTTGGACCTTCTTATTGACGATAAACACAGAAATTGCATCCGAATTTATTACAAAAGGCACAATGCCGACTTAAGTACAAGAGGACTGACACTCTAACATTCCATGATATGAACCTCTCCTGTGAGTGCAATTTTAGATTTCGATGCTTCACTTCACGTTTACTGAATCCCTTGTACCTTCTTATTGAAAATGAAACACAGATATTGCATCCGAATTTAATACAAAAGGCACATTGCCGACATAAGTACAAGAGGAAAGACACTCTAACTTTCTATGATTTGAACCACTCCTGTGAGTCCAGTTTAAGATTCCGATGCTTCACTTCAGGTTTACTGTATCCCTTGCACCCTCTTATTGACGATGAAACACAGAAATTGCATCCGAATTTAATACAAAAGGCACAATACCGACTTAAGTACAAGAGGACTGACATTCTATCTTTCTATGATTTGAACCTCTGCTGTTAGTCCAGTTTTAGATTCCGATGCTTCACTTCAGGTTTACAGCATCCCTTGGACCTTCTTATTGACGATGATACACAGAAATTGCATCCGAATATAATACAACAGGCACAATGCCGACTTAAGTACAAGAGGACTGACACTATAACTTTCCATGATTTGAGCCATTCCTGTGAGTCCAGTTATAGATTCCGATGCTTCACTTCAGGTTTACTGTATCCCTTCGACCTAGTTATTGACGATGAAACACAGAAATTGCATCCGAATTTAATACAAAAGGCACAATGCCGACTTAAGTACAAGAGGACTGACACTTTAACTTTCTATGATTTGAACCTCACCTGTGAGTCCAGTTTTAGATTTCGATGCTTCACTTCAGGTTTTCTGAATCCCTTGGACCTTCTTATTGACGATGAAACACAAAAAATTGCATCCGAATTTAATACAAAAGGCACAATGCCGACTTAAGTACAAGAGAACTGACACTCTAACTTTCTATGATTTGAACCTCTCCTGTGAGTCCAGTTTTAGATGCCGAGGCTTCACTTCAGGTTTACTGTATCCCTCGGACCTTCTTATTGACGATGAAACACAGAAATTGCATCCGAATTTAATACAAAAGGCACAATGCCGACATAAGTACAAGAGGACTGACACTCTAAATTTCTATGATTTGAACCTCTCCTGTAAGTCCAGTTTTCGATTCCGATGCTTCATTTCAAGTTTACTGTATCCCTTGGACCTTCTTATTGACGATGAAACACAGAAATTGCATCCGAATTTAATACAAAAGCACAATGCCGACTCAAGTACAAGAGGACTGACACTCTAACTTTCTATGATTTGAACCACTCCTGTGAGTCCAGTTTAAGGTTCCGATGCTTCACTTCAGGTTTACTGTATCCCTTGGACCTTCTTATTGACGATGAAACACAGAAATTGCATCCGAATTTAATACAAAAGGCACAATACAGACTTAAGTACAAGAGGACTGACATTCTAACTTTCTATGATTTGAACATCTCCTGTTAGTCCTGTTTTAGATTCCGATGCTTCACTTCAGGTTTACTGTATTCCTTGGACCTTCTTATTGACGATGAAACACAGAAATTGCATCCGAATTTAATACAAAAGGCACAATTTTGACTTAAGTACAAGAGGACTGACACTCCAACTTTCTTTGATTTGAACCTCTCCTGTGATTCCAGTTTTATTTTCTGATGCTTCACTTCAGGTTTTCCGTATCCCTTGGACCTTCTTATTGACGATGAAACACAGAAATTGCATCCGAATTTAATACAAAAGGCACAATGCTGACTTATGTACAAGAGGACTGACACTCTAACTTTCTATGATATGAACATCCCCTGTGAGTACAATTTTAGATTCCGATGCATCACTTCAGGTTTACACCATCCCTTGGACCTTCTTATTGACGATGAAACATAGAAATTGCATCCGAATTTAATACAACAGGCACAATGCCGACTTAAGTACAAGAGGACTGACACTATAACTTTCTATGATTTGAGCCACTCCTGTGAGTCCAGTTATAGATTCCGATGGTTCACTTCAGGTTTACTGTATCCCTTCGACCTTCTTATTGACGATGAAACACAGAATTTGCATCCGAATTTAATACGAAAAGCACATTGCCGACTTAAGTACAAGAGGACTGACACTTTAACTTTCTATGATCTGAACCTCACCTGTGAGTCCAGTTTTAGATTTCGATGCTTCACTTCAGGTTTACTGAATCCCTTGGACCTTCTTATTGACGATGAAACACAGAAATTGCATCCGAATTTAATACAAAATGCACAATGCCGACTTAAGTACAAGAGGACTGACACACTAACTTTCTACGATTTGAACCTCTCCTGTGAGTCCAGTTATAGATTCCGATGCTTCACTTCAGGATTATTGTATATCTTGGACCTTCTTATTGACGATAAACACAGAAATTGCATCCGAATTTATTACAAAAGGCACAATGCCGACTTAAGTACAAGAGGACTGACACTCTAACATTCCATGATATGAACCTCTCCTGTGAGTACAATTTTAGATTTCGATGCTTCACTTCAGGTTTACTGAATCCCTTGTACCTTATTATTGACAATGAAACACAGAAATTGCATCCGAATTTAATACAAAAGGCACATTGCCGACTTAAGTACAAGAGGACCGACACTCTAACTTTCTATGATTTGAACCACTCCTGTGAGTCCAGTTTAAGATTCCGATGCTTCACTTCAGGTTTACTGTATCCCTTGCACCCTCTTATTGACGATGAAACACAGAAATTGCATCCGAATTTAATACAAAAGGCACAATACCGACTTAAGTACAAGAGGACTGACATTCTATCTTTCTATGATTTGAACCTCTGCTGTTAGTCCAGTTTTAGATTCCGATGCTTCACTGCAGGTTTACTGTATCCCTTGGACCTTCTTATTGACGATGAAACACAGAAATTGCATCCGAATTTAATACAAAAGGCACAATTCCGACTTAAGTACAAGAGGACTGACACTCCAACATTCTTTGATTTGAAACTCTCCTGTGATTCCAGTTTTAGATTCCGATGCTTCACTTCAGGTTTTCTGTATCCCTTGGACCTTCTTATTGACGATGAAACACAGAAATTGCATCCGAATTTAATACAAAAGGCACAATGCCGACTTAAGTACAAGAGGACTGACACTCTAACTTTCTATGATTTGAACCTCACCTGTGAGTCCAGTTATAGATTCCAATGCTTCACTTCAGGTTTATTGTATATCTTGGACCTTCTTATTGACGATAAACACAGAAATTGCATCCGAATTTATTACAAAAGGCACAATGCCGACTTAAGTACAAGAGGACTGACACTCTAACATTCCATGATATGAACCTCTCCTGTGAGTACAATTTTAGATTTCGATGCTTCACTTCACGTTTACTGAATCCCTTGTACCTTCTTATTGAAAATGAAACACAGATATTGCATCCGAATTTAATACAAAAGGCACATTGCCGACATAAGTACAAGAGGAAAGACACTCTAACTTTCTATGATTTGAACCACTCCTGTGAGTCCAGTTTAAGATTCCGATGCTTCACTTCAGGTTTACTGTATCCCTTGCACCCTCTTATTGACGATGAAACACAGAAATTGCATCCGAATTTAATACAAAAGGCACAATACCGACTTAAGTACAAGAGGACTGACATTCTATCTTTCTATGATTTGAACCTCTGCTGTTAGTCCAGTTTTAGATTCCGATGCTTCACTTCAGGTTTACAGCATCCCTTGGACCTTCTTATTGACGATGATACACAGAAATTGCATCCGAATATAATACAACAGGCACAATGCCGACTTAAGTACAAGAGGACTGACACTATAACTTTCTATGATTTGAGCCATTCCTGTGAGTCCAGTTATAGATTCCGATGCTTCACTTCAGGTTTACTGTATCCCTTCGACCTAGTTATTGACGATGAAACACAGAAATTGCATCCGAATTTAATACAAAAGGCACAATGCCGACTTAAGTACAAGAGGACTGACACTTTAACTTTCTATGATTTGAACCTCACCTGTGAGTCCAGTTTTAGATTTCGATGTTTCACTTCAGGTTTTCTGAATCCCTTGGACCTTCTTATTGACGATGAAACACAAAAAATTGCATCCGAATTTAATACAAAAGGCACAATGCCGACTTAAGTACAAGAGAACTGACACTCTAACTTTCTATGATTTGAACCTCTCCTGTGAGTCCAGTTTTAGATGCCGAGGCTTCACTTCAGGTTTACTGTATCCCTCGGACCTTCTTATTGACGATGAAACACAGAAATTGCATCCGAATTTAATACAAAAGGCACAATGCCGACATAAGTACAAGAGGACTGACACTCTAAATTTCTATGATTTGAACCTCTCCTGTAAGTCCAGTTTTCGATTCCGATGCTTCACTTCAGGTTTACTGTATCCCTTGGACCTTCTTATTGACGATGAAACACAGAAATTGCATCCGAATTTAATACAAAAGCACAATGCCGACTCAAGTACAAGAGGACTGACACTCTAACTTTCTATGATTTGAACCACTCCTGTGAGTCCAGTTTAAGATTCCGATGCTTCACTTCAGGTTTACTGTATCCCTTGGACCTTCTTATTGACGATGAAACACAGATATTGCATCCGAATTTAATACAAAAGGCACAATACAGACTTAAGTACAAGAGGACTGACATTCTAACTTTCTATGATTTGAACATCTCCTGTTAGTCCTGTTTTAGATTCCGATGCTTCACTTCAGGTTTACTGTATTCCTTGGACCTTCTTATTGACGATGAAACACAGAAATTGCATCCGAATTTAATACAAAAGGCACAATTTTGACTTAAGTACAAGAGGACTGACACTCCAACTTTCTTTGATTTGAACCTCTCCTGTGATTCCAGTTTTATTTTCTGATGCTTCACTTCAGGTTTTCCGTATCCCTTGGACCTTCTTATTGACGATGAAACACAGAAATTGCATCCGAATTTAATACAAAAGGCACAATGCTGACTTATGTACAAGAGGACTGACACTCTAACTTTCTATGATATGAACATCCCCTGTGAGTACAATTTTAGATTCCGATGCATCACTTCAGGTTTACAGCATCCCTTGGACCTTCTTATTGACGATGAAACATAGAAATTGCATCCGAATTTAATACAACAGGCACAATGCCGACTTAAGTACAAGAGGACTGACACTATAACTTTCTATGATTTGAGCCACTCCTGTGAGTCCAGTTATAGATTCCGATGGTTCACTTCAGGTTTACTGTATCCCTTCGACCTTCTTATTGACGATGAAACACAGAATTTGCATCCGAATTTAATACGAAAAGCACATTGCCGACTTAAGTACAAGAGGACTGACACTTTAACTTTCTATGATTTGAACCTCACCTGTGAGTCCAGTTTTAGATTTCGATGCTTCACTTCAGGTTTACTGAATCCCTTGGACCTTCTTATTGACGATGAAACACAGAAATTGCATCCGAATTTAATACAAAATGCACAATGCCGACTTAAGTACAAGAGGACTGACACACTAACTTTCTACGATTTGAACCTCTCCTGTGAGTCCAGTTTTTGATTCCGATGCTTCACTTCTGGTTTACTGTATCCCTTGGATCTTCTTATTGACGATGAAACACAGAAATTGCATACGAATTTAATACAAAAAGCACAATGCCGACTTAAGTACAAGAGGACTGACACTCTAACTTTCTATGATTTGAACCTCTCCTGTGAGTCCAGTTTTAGATTCCGATGCTTCACTTCAGCTTTACTGTATACCTTGGACATTCTTATTGACGATGAAACACAGAAATTCCATCCGAATTTAATACAAAAGGCACAATGCCGACTTAAGTACAAGAGGACTGACACTCTAAGTTTCTCTGATTTGAACCTCTCCTGTGATTCCAGTTTTAGATTCCGATGCTTCACTTCAGGTTTACTGTATCCCTTGGACCTTCTTATTGACGATGAAACACAGAAATTGCATCCGAATTTAATACAAAAGGCACAATGCCGACTTAAGAACAAGAGGACTGACACTCTAACTTTCTATGATATGAATATCTCCTGTGAGTACAATTTTAGATTCCGATGCTTCACTTCAGGTTTAAAGCATCCCTTGGACCTTCTTATTGACGATGAAACACAGAAATTGCATCCGAATTTAATACAAAATGCACAATGCCGACTTAAGTACAAGAGGACTGACACACTAACTTTCTACGATTTGAACCTCTCCTGTGAGTCCAGTTTTAGATTCCGATGCTTCACTTCAGGTTTACTGTATCCCTTGGACCTTCTTATTGACGATAAAACACAGAAATTGCATCCGAATGTAATACAAAAGGCACAATGCTGACTTATGTACAAGAGGACTGACACTCTAACTTTCTATGATTTGAACCTCTCCTGTGAGTCCAGTTTTCGATTCCGATGCTTCACTTCAGGTTTACTGTAACCCTTGGACCTTCTTATTGACGATGAAACACAGAAATTCCATCCTAATTTAATACAAAAGGCACATTTCCAACTTAAGTACAAGAGGACTGACACTCCAACTTTCTTTGATTTGAATCTCTCCTGTGATTCCAGTTTTAGATTCCGATTCTTAACTTCAGGTTTTCTGTACCCCTTGGACCTTCTTATTGACGATGAAACACAGAAATTGCATCCGAATTTAATACAAAAGGCACAATGCTGTCTTATGTACAAGAGGACTGACACTCTAACTTTCTATGATTTGAACCTCACCTGTGAGTCCAGTTTCAGATTCCGATGCCTCATTTCGGGTTTACTGTATACCTTGGACCTTCTTATTGACGATGAAACACAGACATTGCATCCGAATTTAATACAAAAGGCACAATGCCGCCTTAAGTACAAGAGGACTGACACTCTAACTTTCTATGATATGAACATCCCCTGTGAGTACACTTTTAGATTCCGATGCATCACTTCAGGTTTACAGCATCCCTTGGACCTTCTTATTGACGATGAAACATAGAAATTGCATCCGAATTTAATACAACAGGCACAATGCCGACTTAAGTACAAGAGGACTGACACTATAACTTTCTATGATTTGAGCCACTCCTGTGAGTCCAGTTATAGATTCCGATGGTTCACTTCAGGTTTACTGTATCCCTTCGACCTTCTTATTGACGACGAAACACAGAATTTGCATCCGAATTTAATGCGAAAGGCACAATGCCGACTTAAGTACAAGAGGACTGACACTTTAACTTTCTATGATTTGAACCTCTCCTGTGAGTCCAGTTTTAGATTTCGATGCTTCACTTCAGGTTTACTGAATCCCTTGGACCTTCTTATTGACGATGAAACACAGAAATTGCATACGAATTTAATACAAAAAGCACAATGCCGACTTAAGTACAAGAGGACTGACACTCCTACTTTCTATGATTTGAACCTCTCCTGTGAGTCCAGTTTTAGATTCCGATGCTTCACTTCAGGTTTACTGTATCCCTTGGACCTACTTATTGACGATGAAACACAGAAATTCCATCCGAATTTAATACAAAAGGCAGAATGCCGACTTAAGTACAAGAGGACTGACACTCTAAGTTTCTCTGATTGAACCTCTCCTGTGATTCCAGTTTTAGATTCCGATGCTTCACTTCAGGTTTACTGTATCCCTTGGACCTTCTTATTGACGATGAAACATAGAAATTGCATCCGAATTTCATACAAAAGGCACAATGCCGACTTAAGTACAAGAGGAGTGACACTCTAACTTTCTATGATATGAGTATCTCCTGTGAGTACAATTTTAGATTCCGATGCTTCACTTCAGGTTTACAGCATCCCTTGGACCTTCTTATTGACGATGAAACACAGAAATTGCATCCGAATTTAATACAACAGGCACAATGCCGACTTAAGTACAAGAGGACTGACACTATAACTTTCTATGATTTGAGCCACTCCTGTGAGTCCAGTTATAGATTCCGAAGATTCACTTCAGGTTTACTGTATCCCTTCGACCTTCTTATTGACGATGAAACACAGAATTTGCATCCGAATTTAATACGAAAGGCACAATGCGGACATAAGTACAAGAGGACTGACACTTTAACTTTCTATGATTTGAACCTCACCTGTGAGTACAGATTTAGATTTCCATGCTTCACTTCAGGTTTACTGAATCCCTTGGACCTTCTTATTGACGATGAAACACAGAAATTGCATCCGAATTTAATACAAAATGCACAATGCCGACTTAAGTACAAGAGGACCGACACACTAACTTTCTACGATTTGAACCTCTCCTGTGAGTCCAGTTTTAGATTCCGATGCTTCACTTCAGGTTTACTGTATCCCTTGGATCTTCTTTTTGACGATGAAACACAGAAATTGCATACGAATTTAATACAAAAGGCACATTGCCGACTTAAGTACAAGAGGAGTGACACTCTAACTTTCTATGATTTGAACCTCTCCTGTGAGTCCAGTTTTAGATTCCGATGCTTCACTTCAGGTTTACTGTATCCCTTGGACCTTCCTATTGACGATGAAACACAGAAATTGCATCCGAATTTAATACAAAAGGCACAATTCCAACTTAAGTACAAGAGGACTGACACTCCAACTTTCTTTGATTTGAACCTCTCCTGTGATTCCAGTTTTAGATGCCGATGCTTCACTTCAGGTTTTCTGTATCCCTTGGACCTTCTTATTGACGATGAAACACAGAAATTGCATCCGAATTTAATACAAAAGGCACAATGCTGACTTATGTACAAGAGGACTGACACCCTAACTTTCTATGATTTGAACCTCACCTGTGAGTCCAGTTTCAGATTCCGATGCCTCACTTCAGGTTTACTGTATACCTTGGACCTTCTTATTGACGATGAAACACAGAAATTACATCCGAATTTAATACAAAAGGCACAATGCCGACTTAAGTACAAGAGGACTGACACTCTAACTTTCTATGATATGAACATCCCCTGTGAGTACAATTTTAGATTCCGATGCATCACTTCAGGTTTACAGCATCCCTTGGACCTTCTTATTGACGATGAAACATAGAAATTGCATCCGAATTTAATACAACAGGCACAATGCCGACTTAAGTACAAGAGGATGACACTATAACTTTCTATGATTTGAGCCACTCCTGTGAGTCCAGTTATAGATTCCGATGGTTCACTTCAGGTTTACTGTATCCCATCGACCTTCTTATTGACGATGAAACACAGAATTTGCATCCGAATTTAATACGAAAGGCACAAAGCCGACTTAAGTACAAGAGGACTGACACTTTAACTTTCTATGATTTGAACCTCACCTGTGAGTCCAGTTTTAGATTTCGATGCTTCACTTCAGGTTTACTGAATCCCTTGGACCTTCTTATTGACGATGAAACACATAAATTGCATCCCAATTTAATACAAAATGCACAATGCCGACTTAAGTACAAGAGGACTGACACACTAACTTTCTACGATTTGAACCTCTCCTGTGATTCCAGTTTTAGATTCCGATGCTTCACTTCAGGTTTACTGTATCCCATGGACCTTCTTATTGACGATGAAACACAGAAATTGCATCCGAATTTATTACAAAAGGCACAATGCCGACTTAAGTACAAGAGGACTGACACTCTAACTTTCTATGATTTGAACCTCACCTGTGAGTCCAGTTTTAGATTTCGATGCTTCACTTCAGGTTTACTGTATCCCTTGGACCTTCTTATTGACGATGAAACACAGAAATTGCATCCGAATTTAATACAAAAGGCACAATTCCGACTTAAGTACAAGAGGACAGACACACCAACTTTCTTTGATTTGAACCTCTCCTGTTAGTCCAGTTTTAGATTCCGATGCTTCACTTCAGGTTAACTGTATCCCTTGGACCTTCTTATTGACGATGAAACACAGAAATTGCATCCGAATTTAATACAAAAGGCACAATTCCGACTTAAGTACAAGAGGACTGGCACTCCAACTTTCTTTGATTTGAACCTCTCCTGTGATTCCAGTTTTATTTTCTGATGCTTCACTTCAGGTTTTCCGTATCCCTTGGACCTTCTTATTGACGATGAAACACAGAAATTGCATCCGAATTTAATACAAAAGGCACAATGCTGACTTATGTACAAGAGGACTGACACTCTAACTTTCTATGATATGAACATCCCCTGTGAGTACAATTTTAGATTCCGATGCATCACTTCAGGTTTACAGCATCCCTTGGACCTTCTTATTGACGATGAAACATAGAAATTGCATCCGAATTTAATACAACAGGCACAATGCCGACTTAAGTACAAGAGGACTGACACTATAACTTTCTATGATTTGAGCCACTCCTGTGAGTCCAGTTATAGATTCCGATGGTTCACTTCAGGTTTACTGTATCCCTTCGACCTTCTTATTGACGATGAAACACAGAATTTGCATCCGAATTTAATACGAAAAGCACATTGCCGACTTAAGTACAAGAGGACTGACACTTTAACTTTCTATGATTTGAACCTCACCTGTGAGTCCAGTTTTAGATTTCGATGCTTCACTTCAGGTTTACTAAATCCCTTGGACCTTCTTATTGACGATGAAACACAGAAATTGCATCCGAATTTAATACAAAATGCACAATGCCGATTTAAGTACAAGAGGACTGACACACTAACTTTCTACGATTTGAACCTCTCCTGTGAGTCCAGTTTTTGATTCCGATGCTTCACTTCTGGTTTACTGTATCCCTTGGATCTTCTTATTGACGATGAAACACAGAAATTGCATACGAATTTAATACAAAAAGCACAATGCCGACTTAAGTACAAGAGGACTGACACTCTAACTTTCTATGATTTGAACCTCTCCTGTGAGTCCAGTTTTAGATTCCGATGCTTCACTTCAGCTTTACTGTATACCTTGGACCTTCTTATTGACGATGAAACACAGAAATTCCATCCGAATTTAATACAAAAGGCACAATGCCGACTTAAGTACAAGAGGACTGACACTCTAAGTTTCTCTGATTTGAACCTCTCCTGTGATTCCAGTTTTAGATTCCGATGCTTCACTTCAGGTGTACTGTATCCCTTGGACCTTCTTATTGACGATGAAACACAGAAATTGCATCCGAATTTAATACAAAAGGCACAATGCCGACTTAAGAACAAGAGGACTGACACTCTAACTTTCTATGATATGAATATCTCCTGTGAGTACAATTTTAGATTCCGATGCTTCACTTCTGGTTTAAAGCATCCCTTGGACCTTCTTATTGACGATGAAACACAGAAATTGCATCCGAATTTAATACAACAGGCACAATGCCGACTTAAGTACAAGAGGACTGACACTATAACTTTCTATGATTTGAGCCACTCCTGTGAGTCCAGTTATAGATTCCGATGCTTCACTTCAGGTTTGCTGTATCCCTTCGACCTTCTTATTGACGATCAAACACAGAATTTGCATCCGAATTTAATACGAAAGGCACAATGCCGACTTAAGTACAAGAGGACTGACACTTTAACTTTCTATGATTTGAACCTCACCTGTAAGTCCAGATTTAGATTTCGATGCTTCACTTCAGATTTACTGAATCCCTTGGACCTTCTTATTGACGATGAAACACAGAAATTGCATCCGAATTTAATACAAAATGCACAATGCCGACATAAGTACAAGAGGACTGACACACTAACTTTCTACGATTTGAACCTCTCCTGTGAGTCCAGTTTTAGATTCCGATGCTTCACTTCAGGTTTACTGTATCCCTTGGACCTTCTTATTGACGATAAAACACAGAAATTGCATCCGAATTTAATACAAAAGGCACAATGCCGACTTAAGTACAAGAGGACTGACACTCTAACTTTCTATGATTTGAACCTCTCCTGTGAGTCCAGTTTTCGATTCCGATGCTTCACTTCAGGTTTACTGTATCCCTTGGACCTTCTTATTGACGATGAAACACAGAAATTCCATCCGAATTTAATACAAAAGGCACAATTCCAACTTAAGTACAAGAGGACTGACACTCCAACTTTCTTTGATTTGAATCTCTCCTGTGATTCCAGTTTTAGATTCCGATTCTTAACTTCAGGTTTTCTGTACCCCTTGGACCTTCTTATTGACGATGAAACACAGAAATTGCATCCGAATTTAATACAAAAGGCACAATGCTGTCTTATGTACAAGAGGACTGACACCCTAACTTTCTATGATTTGAACCTCACCTGTGAGTCCAGTTTCAGATTCCGATGCCTCATTTCGGGTTTACTGTATACCTTGGACCTTCTTATTGACGATGAAACACAGACATTGCATCCGAATTTAATACAAAAGGCACAATGCCGACTTAAGTACAAGAGGACTGACACTCTAACTTTCTATGATTTGAACCTCTCCTGTGATTCCAGTTTTAGATTCCGATGCTTCACTTCAGGTTTACTGTATCCCTTGGACCTTCTTATTGACGATGAAACATAGAAATTGCATCCGAATTTCATACAAAAGGCACAATGCCGACTTAAGTACAAGAGGAGTGACACTCTAACTTTCTATGATATGAATATCTCCTGTGAGTACAATTTTAGATTCCGATGCTTCACTTCAGGTTTACAGCATCCCTTGGACCTTCTTATTGACGATGAAACACAGAAATTGCATCCGAATTTAATACAACAGGCACAATGCCGACTTAAGTACAAGAGGACTGACACTATAACTTTCTATGATTTGAGCCACTCCTGTGAGTCCAGTTATAGATTCCGAAGATTCACTTCAGGTTTACTGTATCCCTTCGACCTTCTTATTGACGATGAAGCACAGAATTTGCATCCGAATTTAATACGAAAGGCACAATGCGGACATAAGTACAAGAGGACTGACACTTTAACTTTCTATGATTTGAACCTCACCTGTGAGTACAGATTTAGATTCCGATGCTTCACTTCAGGTTTACTGAATCCCTTGGACCTTCTTATTGACGATGAAACACAGAATTTGCATCCGAATTTATTACAAAAGGCACAATTCCAACTTAAGTACAAGAGGACTGACACTCCAACTTTCTTTGATTTGAACCTCTCCTGTGATTCCAGTTTCAGATGCCGATGCTTCACTTCAGGTTTTCTGTATCCCTTGGACCTTCTTATTGACGATGAAACACAGAAATTGCATCCGAATTTAATACAAAAGGCACAATGCTGACTTATGTACAAGAGGACTGACACCCTAACTTTCTATGATTTGAACCTCACCTGTGAGTCCAGTTTCAGATTCCGATGCCTCACTTCAGGTTTACTGTATACCTTGGACCTTCTTATTGACGATGAAACACAGAAATTACATCCGAATTTAATACAAAAGGCACAATGCCGACTTAAGTACAAGAGGACTGACACTCTAACTTTCTATGATATGAACATCCCCTGTGAGTACAATTTTAGATTCCGATGCATCACTTCAGGTTTACAGCATCCCTTGGACCTTCTTATTGACGATGAAACATAGAAATTGCATCCGAATTTAATACAACAGGCACAATGCCGACTTAAGTACAAGAGGATGACACTATAACTTTCTATGATTTGAGCCACTCCTGTGAGTCCAGTTATAGATTCCGATGGTTCACTTCAGGTTTACTGTATCCCATCGACCTTCTTATTGACGATGAAACACAGAATTTGCATCCGAATTTAATACGAAAGGCACAAAGCCGACTTAAGTACAAGAGGACTGACACTTTAACTTTCTATGATTTGAACCTCACCTGTGAGTCCAGTTTTAGATTTCGATGCTTCACTTCAGGTTTACTGAATCCCTTGGACCTTCTTATTGACGATGAAACACAGAAATTGCATCCCAATTTAATACAAAATGCACAATGCCGACTTAAGTACAAGAGGACTGACACACTAACTTTCTACGATTTGAACCTCTCCTGTGATTCCAGTTTTAGATTCCGATGCTTCACTTCAGGTTTACTGTATCCCATGGACCTTCTTATTGACGATGAAACACAGAAATTGCATCCGAATTTATTACAAAAGGCACAATGCCGACTTAAGTACAAGAGGACTGACACTCTAACTTTCTATGATTTGAACCTCACCTGTGAGTCCAGTTTTAGATTTCGATGCTTCACTTCAGGTTTACTGTATCCCTTGGACCTTCTTATTGACGATGAAACACAGAAATTGCATCCGAATTTAATACAAAAGGCACAATTCCGACTTAAGTACAAGAGGACAGACACTCCAACTTTCTTTGATTTGAACCTCTCCTGTTAGTCCAGTTTTAGATTCCGATGCTTCACTTCAGGTTAACTGTATCCCTTGGACCTTCTTATTGACGATGAAACACAGAAATTGCATCCGAATTTAATACAAAAGGCACAATTCCGACTTAAGTACAAGAGGACTGACACTCCAACTTTCTTTGATTTGAACCTCTTTTGTGATTCCAGTTTTAGATTCCGATGCTTCACTTCAGGTTTTCTGTATCCCTTGGACCTTCTTATTGACGATGAAACACAGAAATTGCATCCGAATTTAATACAAAAGGCACAATGCTGACTTATGTACAAGAGGACTGACACTCTAACTTTCTATGATTTGAACCTCACCTGTGATTCCAGTTTCAGATTCCGATGCTTCACTTCAGGTTTACTGCATACCTTGGACCTTCTTATTGACGATGAAACACAGAAATTGCATCCGAATTTAATACAAAAGGCACAATGCCGACTTAAGTACAAGAGGACTGACACTCTAACTTTCTATGATATGAACATCCCCTGTGAGTACAGTTTTAGATTCCGATGCTTCACTTCAGGTTTACAGCATCCCTTGGACCTTCTTATTGACGATGAAACACAGAAATTGCATCCGAATTTAATACAACAGGCACAATGCCGACTTAAGTACAAGAGGACTGACACTATAACTTTCTATGATTTGACCCACTCCTGTGAGTCCAGCTATAGATTCCGATGGTTCACTTCAGGTTTACTGTATCCCTTCGACCTTCTTATTGACGATGAAACACAGAAATTGCATACGAGTTTAATACAAAAGGCACAATGCCGACTTAAGTACAAGAGGACTGACACTCTAACTTTCTATGATTTGAACCTCTCCTGTGAGTCCAGTTTTAGATTCCGATGCTTCACTTCAGGTTTACTGTATCCCTTGGACATTCTTATTGACGATGAAACACACAAATTGCATCCGAATTTAATACAAAAGGCACAATGCCGACTTAAGTACAAGAGGACTGACACTCTAAGTTTCTCTGATTTGAACCTCTCCTGTGATTCCGGTTTTAGATTCCGATGCTTCACTTCAGGTTTACTGTATCCCTTGGACCTTCTTATTGACGATGAAACACAGAAATTGCATCCGAATTTAATACAACAGGCACAATGCCGACTTAAGTACAAGAGGACTGACACTTTAACTTTCTATGATTTGAACCTCACCTGTGAGTCCAGTTTTAGATTTCGATGCTTCACTTCAGGTTTACTGAATCCCTTGGACCTTCTTATTGACGATGAAACACAGAAATTGCATCCGAATTTAATACAAAATGCACAATGCCGACTTAAGTACAAGAGGACTGACACACTAACTTTCTACGATTTGAACCTCTCCTATGAGTCCAGTTTTAGATTCCGATGCTTCACTTCTGGTTTACTGTATCCCTTGGATCTTCTTATTGACGATGAAACACAGAAATTGCATACGAATTTAATACAAAAGGCACAATGCCGACTTAAGTACAAGAGGACTGACACTCTAATTTTCTATGATTTGAACCTCTCCTGTGAGTCCAGTTTTAGATTCCGATGCTTCACTTCAGGTTTACTGTATCCCTTGGACATTCTTATTGACGATGAAACACAGAAATTGCATCCGTATTTAATACAAAAAGCACAATGCCGACTTAAGTACATGAGGACTGACACTCTAAGTTTCTCTGATTTGAACCTCTCCTGTGATTCCAGTTTTAGATTCCGATGCTTCACTTCAGCTTTACTGTATCCCTTGGACCTTCTTATTGACGATGAAACACAGAAATTGCATCCGAATTCAATACAAAAGGCACAATGCCGACTTAAGTACAAGAGGACTGACACTCTATCTTTCTATGATATGAACATCTCCTGTGAGTACAATTTTAGATTCAGATGCTTCACTTCATGTTTACAGCATCCCTTGGACCTTATAATTGACGATGATACACAGAAATTGCATCCGAATTTAATACAACAGGCACAATGCCGACTTAGGTACAAGAGGACTGACACTATAACTTTCTATGATTTGAGCCACTCCTGTGAGTCCAGTTATAGATTCCGATGCTTCACTTCCGGTTTACTGTATCCCTTCGACCTTCTCATTGACGATAAAACACAGAAATTGCATCCGAATTTAATACAAAAGGCACAATGCCGACTTAAGTACAAGAGGACTGACACTTTAACTTTCTATGATTTGAACCTCACCTGTGAGTCCAGTTTTAGATTCCGATGCTTCACTTCAGGTTTACTGTATCCCTTGGACCTTCTTATTGACGATGAAACACAGAAATTGCATCCGAATTTAATACAAAAGGCACAATGCCGACATAAGTACAAGAGGACTGACACTCTAACTTTCTATGATTTGAACCTCTCCTGTGAGTCCAGTTTTCGATTCTGATGCTTCACTTCAGGTTAACTGTATCCCTTGGACCTTCTTATTGACGATGAAACACAGAAATTGCATCCGAATTTAATACAAAATGCACAATGCCGACTTAAGTACAAGAGGACTGGCACACTAACTTTCTACGATTTGAACCCCTCCTGTGAGTCCAGTTTTAGATTCCGATGCTTCACTTCAGGTTTACTGTATCCCTTGGATCTTCTTATTGACGATGAAACACAGAAATTGCATACGAATTTAATACAAAAGGCACAATGCCGACTTAAGTACAAGAGGACTGACACTTTAAATTTCTATGATTTGAACCTCACCTGTGAGTCCAGTTTTAGATTTCGATGCTTCACTTCAGGGTTTCTGAATCCCTTGGACCTTCTTATTGACGATGAAACACAAAAAATTGCATCCGAATTTAATACAAAATGCACAATGCCGACTTAAGTACAAGAGGACTGACACACTAACTTTCTACGATTTGAACCTCTCCTGTGAGTCCAGTTTTAGATTCCGATGCTTCACTTCAGGTTTACTGTATCCTTGGATCTTCTTATTGACGATGAAACACAGAAATTGCATACGAATTTAATACAAAAGGCACAATGCCGACTTAAGTACAAGAGGACTGACACTCTAACTTTATATGATTTGAACATCTCCTGTGAGTCCAGATTTAGATTCCGATGCTTCACTTCAGGTTTACTGTATCCCTTGGACCTTCTTATTGACGATGAAACACAGAAATTGCATCCGAATTTAATACAAAAGGCACAATGCCGACATAAGTACAAGAGGACTGACACTCTAACTTTCTATGATTTGAACCTCTCCTGTGAGTCCAGTTTTCGATTCTGATGCTTCACTTCAGGTTAACTGTATCCCTTGGACCTTCTTATTGACGATGAAACACAGAAATTGCATCCGAATTTAATACAAAAGCACAATGCCGACTTAAGTACAAGAGGACTGACACTCTAACTTTCTATTATTTGAACCACTCCTGTGAGTCCAGTTTAAGATTCCGATGCTTCACTTCAGGTTTACTGTATCCCTTGGACCTTCTTATTGACGATGAAACACAGAAATTGCATCCGAATTTAATTCAAAATGCACAATGCTGACTTATGTACAAGAGGACTGACACTCTAACTTTCTATGATTTGAACCTCACCTGTGAGTCCAGTTTCAGATTCCGATGCCTCACTTCAGGTTTACTGTATACCTTGGACCTTCTTATTGACGATGAAACACAGACATTGCATCCGAATTTAATACAAAAGGCACAATGCCGCCTTAAGTACAAGAGGACTGACACTCTAACTTTCTATGATATGAACATCCCCTGTGAGTACAATTTTAGATTCCGATGCCTCACTTCAGGTTTACAGCATCCCTTGGACCTTCTTATTGACGATGAAACACAGAAATTGCATCCGAATTTAATACAACAGGCACAATGCCGACTTAAGTACAAGAGGACTGACACTATAACTTTCTATGATTTGAGCCACTCCTGTGAGTCCAGTTATAGATTCCGATGCTTCACTTCAGGTTTACTGTATCCCTTCGACCTTCTTATTGACGATGAAACACAGAATTTGCATCCGAATTTAATACGAAAGGCACAATGCCGACTTAAGTACAAGAGGACTGACACTTCAACTTTCTATGATTTGAACCTCACCTGTGAGTCCAGATTTAGATTTCGATGCTTCACTTCAGGTTTACTGAATCCCTTGGACCTTCTTATTGACGATGAAACACACAAATTGCATCCGAATTTAATACAAAATGCACAATGCCGACTTAAGTACAAGAGGACTGACACACTAACTTTCTACGATTTGAACCTCTCCTGTGAGTCCAGTTTTAGATTCCGATGCTTCACTTCAGGTTTACTGTATCCCTTGGATCTTCTTATTGACGATGAAACACAGAAATTGCATACGAATTTAATACAGAAGGCACAATGCCGACTTAAGTACAAGAGGACTGACACTCTACCTTTCTATGATTTGAACCTCTCCTGTGAGTCCAGTTTTAGATTCCGATGCTTCACTTCAGGTTTACTGTATCCCTTGGACCTTCTTATTGACGATGAAACACAGAAATTGCATCCGAATTTAATACAAAAGGCACAATGCCGACTTAAGTACAAGAGGACTGACACTCTAACTTTCTATTATTTGAACCTCTCCTGTGAGTCCAGTTTTAGATGCCGAGACTTCACTTCAGGTTTACTGTATCCCTCGGACCTTCTTATTGACGATGAAACACAGAAATTGCATCCGAATTTAATACAAAAGCACAATGCCGACTTAAGTACAAGAGGACTGACACTCTAATTTTCTATGATTTGAACCTCTCCTGTTAGTCCAGTTTTAGATTCCGATGCTTCACTTCAGGTTTACTGTATCCCTTGGACCTTCTTATTGACGATGAAACACAGAAATTGCATCCGAATTTAATACAACAGGCACAATGCCGACTTAAGTACAAGAGGACTGACACTATAACTTTCTATGATTTGAGCCACTCCTGTGAGTCCAGTTTTCGATTCCGATGCTTCACTTCAGGTTTACTGTTTCCCTTGGACCTTCTTATTGACGACGAAACACAGAAATTGCATGCGAATTTAATACAAAAGGCACAATGCCGACTTAAGTACAAGAGGACTGACACTCTAACTTTCTGTGATTTGAACCACTCCTGTGAGTCCCGTGTTAGATTCCGATGCTTCACTTCAGGTTTACTGTATCCCTTTTACCTTCTTATAAACGATGAAACACAGAAATTACATCCGAATTTCACACAAAAGGCACAATGCCGACCTAAGTACAAGAGGACTGATACTCTAACTTTCTATGATTTGAACCTCTCCTGTGAGTCCAGTTTTAGATTCCGATGCTTCACTTCAGGTTAACTGTATCCCTTGGACCTTCTTATTGACGATGAAACACAGAAATTGCATCCGAATTTAATACAAAAGGCACAATTCCGACTTAAGTACAAGAGGCCTGACACTCCAACTTTCTTTGATTTGAACCTCTCCTGTGATTCCAGTTTAAGATTCCGATGCTTAACTTCAGGTTTACTGTATACCTTGGACCTTCTTATTGACGATGAAACACAGAAATTGCATCCGACTTTAATACAAAAGGCACAATGCCGACTTAAGTACAAGAGGACTGACACACTAACTTTCTACGATTTGAACCTCTCCTGTGAGTCCAGTTTTAGATTCCGATGCTTCACTTCTGGTTTACTGTATCTCTTGGATCTTCTTATTGACGATGAAACACAGAAGTTGCATACGAATTTAATACAAAAAGCACAATGCCGACTTAAGTACAAGAGGACTGACACTCTAACTTTCTATGATTTGAACCTCTCCTGTGAGTCCAGTTTTAGATTCCGATGCTTCACTTTAGGTTTACTGTATCCCTTGGACCTTCTTATTGACGATGAAACACAGAAATT
Organism: Schistocerca americana; assembly: GCF_021461395.2. Lineage (NCBI taxonomy): Eukaryota > Metazoa > Arthropoda > Insecta > Orthoptera > Acrididae > Schistocerca > Schistocerca americana. The sequence goes on along the minus strand of NW_025725994.1, from coordinate 77,465 downwards.
GCATCCGAATTTAATACAACAGGCACAATGCCGACTTAAGTACAAGAGGACTGACACTATAACTTTCTATGATTTGAACCACTCCTGTCAGTCCAGTTATAGATTCCGATGCTTCACTTCAGGTTTACTGTATCCCTTCGACCTTCTTATTGACGATGAAACACAGAAATTGCATCCGAATTTAATACAAAATGCACAATGCCGACTTAAGTACAAGTGGACTGACACACTAACTTTCTACGATTTGAACCTCTCCTGTGAGTCCAGTTTCAGATTAGGATGCTTCACTTCTGGTTTACTTTATCCCTTGGATCTTCTTATTGACGATGAAACACAGAAATTGCATACGAATTTAATACAAAAGGCACAATGCCGACTTAAGTACAGGAGGACTGACACTCTAACTTTCTATGATTTGAACCTCTCCTGTGAGTCGAGTTTTAGATTCCGATGCTTCACTTCAGGTTTACTGTATCCCTTGGACCTTCTTATTGACGATGAAACACAGAAATTGCATACTAGTTTAATACAAAAGGCACAATGCCGACTTAAGTACAAGAGGACTGACACTCTAACTTTCTTTGATTTGAACCTCTCCTGTGAGTCCAGTTTTAGATTCCGATGCTTCACTTCAGGTTTACTGTATCCCGTGGACCTTCTTATTGACGATGAAACACAGAAATTGCATTCGAATTTAATACAAAATGCACAATGCCGACTTAAGTACAAGAGGACTGGCACTCTAAGTTTCTCTGATTTGAACCCCTCCTGTGATTCCGGTTTTAGATTCCGATGCTTCACTTCAGGTTTACTGTATCCCTTGGACCTTCTTATTGACGATGAAACACAGAAATTGCATCCGAATTTAATACAACAGGCACAATGCCGACTTAAGTACAAGAGGACTGACACTATAACTTTCTATGATATGAATATCTCCTGTGAGTACAATTTTAGATTCCGATGCTTCACTTCAGGTCTACAGCATCCCTTGGACCTTCTTATTGACGATGAAACACAGAAATTGCATCCGAATTTAATACAACAGGCACAATGCCGACTTAAGTACAAGAGGACTGACACTATAACTTTCTATGATTTGAGCCACTCCTGTGAGTCCAGTTTTCGATTCCGATGCTTCACTTCAGGTTTACTGTTTCTCTTGGACCTTCTTATTGACGATGAAACACAGAAATTGCATCCGAATTTAATACAAAAGGCACAATGCCGACTTAAGTACAAGAGGACTGACACTTTAACTTTCTATGATTTGAACCTCACCTGTGAGTCCAGTTATAGATTTCGATGCTTCACTTCAGGTTTACTGAATCCCTTGGACCTTCTTATTGACGATGAAACACAGAAATTGCATCCGAATTTAATACAAAATGCACAACGCCGACTAAAGTACAAGAGGAGTGACACACTAACTTTCTACGATTTGAACCTCTCCTGTGAGTCCAGTTTTAGATTCCGATGCTTCACTTCAGGTTTACTGTATCCCTTGGATCTTCTTATTGACGATGAAACACAGAAATTGCATACGAGTTTAATACAAAAGGCACAATGCCGACTTAAGTACAGGAGGACTGACACTCTAACTTTCTATGATTTGAACCTCTCCTGTGAGTCCAGTTTTAGATTCCGATGCTTCACTTCAGGTTTACTGTATCCCTTGGACCTTCTTATAAACGATGAAACACAGAAATTACATCCGAATTTCATAAAATAAGGCACAATGCCGACCTAAATACAAGAGGACTGATACTCTAACTTTCTATGATTTGAACCTCTCCTGTGAGTCCAGTTTTAGATTCCGATGATTCACTTCAGGTTTTCTGTATCCCTTGGACGTTCTTATTGGCGATGAAACTCAGAAATTGCATTGAAATTTAATACAAAAGGCACAATGCTGACTTAAGTGCAAGAGGACTGACACTCTAACTTTCTATGATTTGAACCTCACCTGTGAGTCCAGTTTAAGATTCCGATGCTTCACTTCAGGTTTACTGTATACCTTGGACATCCTTATTGACGATGAAACACAGAAATTGCATCCGACTTTAATACAAAAGGCACAATGCCGACTTAAGTACAAGAGGACTGACACTCTAACTTTCTAATATATTAACATCCCCTGTGAGTACAATTTTAGATTCCGATGCTTCACTTCAGGTTTACAGCATCCCTTGGACCTTCTTATTGACGATGAAACACAGAAATTGCATCCGAATTTAATACAACAGGCACAATGCCGAGTTAAGTACAAGAGGACTGACACTATAACTTTCTATGATTTGAGCCACTGCTGTGAGTCCAGTTATAGATTCCGATGCTTCACTTCAGGTTTACTGTATCCCTTCGACCTTGTTATTGACGATGAAATACAGAAATTGCATCCGAATTTAATACAAAAGGCACAATGCCGACTTAAGTACAAGAGGACCGACACTCTAAGTTTCTCTGATTTGAACCTCTCCTGTGAATCCAGTTTTAGGTTCCGATGCATCACTTCAGGTTTACTGTATCCCTTGGACCTTCTTATTGACGATGAAACACAGAAATTGCATCCGAATTTAATACAAAAGGCACAATGCCGACTTAAGTACAAGAGGACTGACACTCTAACATTCTATGATATGAACAACTCCTGTGAGTACAATTTTAGATTCCGATGCTTCACTTCAGGTTTACAGCATCCCTTGGACCTTCTTATTGACGATGAAACACAGAAATTGCATCCGAATTTAATACAACAGGCACAATGCTGACTTAAGTACAAGAGGACTGACACTCTAACTTTCTATGATTTGAACCTCACCTGTGAGTCTAGTTTTAGTTCCGATGCTTCACTTCAGGTTTACTGTATCCCTTGGACCTTCTTATTGACGATGAAACACAGAAATTGCATCCGAATTTAATACAAAAGGCACAATGCCGACTTAAGTACAAGAGGACTGACACTCTATCTTTCTATGATTTGAACCTCTCCTGTGAGTCCAGTTTTAGATGCCGATGCTTCACTTCAGGTTTACTGTATCCCTCGGACCTTCTTATTGACGATGAAACACAGAAATTGCATCCGAATTTAATACAAAAGGCACAATGCCGACATAAGTACAACAGGACTAACACTCTAACTTTGTATGATTTGAACCTCTCCTGTTAGTCCAGTTTTAGATTCCGATGCTTCACTTCAGGTTTACTGTATCCCTTGGACCTTCTTATTGACGATGAAACACAGAAATTGCATCCGAATTTAATACAAAAGGCACAATTCCGACTTAAGTACAAGAGGACTGACACTCCAACTTTCTTAGATTTGAACCTCTCCTGTGATTCCAGTTTTAGATTCCGATGCTTCACTTCAGGTTTTCTGTAACCTTTGGACCTTCTTATTGACGATGAAACACAGAAATTGCATCCGAATTTAATACAAAAGGCACAATGCTGACTTAAGTACAAGAGGACTGGCACTCTAACTTTCTATGATTTGAACATCACCTGTGAGTCCAGTTTAAGATTCCGATGCTTCACTTCAGGTTTACTGTATACCTTGGACCTTCTTATTTACGATGAAACACAGAAATTGCATCCGAATTTAATACAAAAGGCACAATGCCGACTTAAGTACAAGAGGACTGACACTCTATCTTAATATGATTTGAACCTCTCCTGTGAGTCCAGTTTTCGATTCCGATGCTTCACTTCAGTGTTACTGTATCCCTTGGACCTTCTTATTGACGATGAAACACAGAAATTGCATCCGAATTTAATACAAAAGGCACAATACCGACTTAAGTACAAGAGGACTGACATTCTAACTTTCTATGATTTGAACCTCTCCTGTTAGTCCAGTTTTAGATTCCGATGCTTCACTTCAGGTTTACTGTATCCCTTGGACCTTCTTACTGACGATGAAACACAGAAATTGCATCCGAATTTAATACAAAAGGCACAATTCCGACTTAAGTACAAGAGGACTGACACTCCAACTTTCTTAGATTTGAACCTCTCCTGTGATTCCAGTTTTAGATTCCGATGCTTCACTTCAGGTTATCTGTAACCTTTGGACCTTCTTATTGACGATGAAACACAGAAATTGCATCCGAATTTAATACAAAAGGCACAATGGTGACTTAAGTACAAGAGGACTGACACTCTAACTTTCTATGATTTGAACATCACCTGTGAGTCCAGTTTAAGATTCCGATGCTTCACTTCAGGTTTACTGTATACCTTGGACCTTCTTATTGACGATGAAACACAGAAATTGCATCCAAATTTAATACAAAAGGCACAATGCCGACTTAAGTACAAGAGGACTAACACTCTCACTTTCTATGATATGAACATCCCCTGTGAGTACAATTTTAGATTCCGATGCTTCACTTCAGGTTTACAGCATCCCTTGGACCTTCTTATTGACGATGAAACACAGATATTGCATCCGAATTTAATACAACAGGCACAATGCCGACTAAAGTACAAGAGGACTGACACTATAACATTCTATGATTTGAGCCACTCCTGTGAGTCCAGTTATAGATTCCGATGCTTCACTTAAGGTTTACTGTATCCCATCGACCTTCTTATTGACGATGAAACACAGAATTTGCATCCGAATTTAATACGAAAGGCACAATGCCGACTTAAGTACAAGAGGTCTGACACTTTAACTTTCTATGATTTGAACCTCACTTGTGAGTCCAGTTTCAGATTTCGATGCTTCACTTCAGGTTTACTGAATCCCTTGGACCTTCTTATTGACGATGAAACACAGAAATTGCATCCGAATTTAATACAAAATGAACAATGCCGACTTAAGTACAAGAGGACTGACACATTAACTTTCTACGATTTGAACCTCTCCTGTGAGTCCAGTTTCAGATTCCGATGCTTCACTTCTGGTTTACTGTATCCCTTGGATCTTCTTATTGACGATGAAACACAGAAATTGCATACGAATTTAATACAAAAGGCACAATGCCGACTTAAGTACAAGAGGACTGACACTGTAACTTTCTATGTATTGAACCTCTCCTGTGAGTCCAGTTTTAGATTCCGATGCTTCACTTCAGGTGTACTGTATCCCTTGGACCTTCTTACTGACGATGAAACACAGAAATGGCATCCGAATTAAATACAAAAGGCACAATGCCGACTTAAGTACAAGAGGACTGACACTCTAAGTTTCTCTGATTTGAACCTCTCCTGTGATTCCAGTTTTAGATTCCGATGCTTCACTTCAGGTTTACTGTATCCCTTGGACCTTCTTATTGACGATGAAACACTGAAATTGCATCCGAATTTAATACAAATGGCACAATGCCGACTTAAGTACAAGAGGACTGACACTCTAACTTTCTATGATATGAACATCTCCTGTGAGTACAATTTTAGTTTCCGATGCTTCACTTCAGGTTTACAGCATCCCTTGGACCTTCTTATTGACGATGAAACACAGAAATTGCATCCGTATTTAATACAACAGGCACAATGCCGACTTCAGTACAAGAGGACTGACACTATAACTTTCTATGATTTGAGCCACGTCTGTGAGTCCAGTTTTCGATTCCGATGCTTCACTTCAGGTTTACTGTATCCCTTCGACCTTCTTATTGACGATGAAACACAGAAATTGCATCCGAGTTTAATACAAAAGGCACAATGCCGACTTAAGTACAAGAGGACTGACACTTTAACTTTCTATGATTTGAACCTCACCTGTGAGTCCAGTTATAGGTTTCGATGCTTCACTTCAGGTTTACTGAATCCCTTGGACCTTCTTATTGACGATGAAACACAGAAATTGCATCCGAATTTAATACAAAAGCACAATGCCGACTTAAGTACAAGGGGACTGACACTCTAAATTTCTATGATTTGAACCTCTCCTGTGAGTCCAGTTTTAGATTCCGAGGCTTCACTTCAGATTTACTGTATCCCTTGGGCCTTCTTATTGACGATGAAACACAGAAATTGCATCCGTATTTAATACAAAAGGCACAATGCTGACTTAAATACAAGAGGACTGACACTCTAACTTTCTGTGATTTGAACCACTCCTGTGAGTCCCGTGTTAGATGCCGATGCTTCACTTCAGGTTTACTGTATCCCTGGGACCTTCTTATAAACGATGAAACACAGAAATTACATCCGAATTTAATACAAAAGGCACAATGCCGACCTAAGTACAAAAGGACTGATACTCTAACGTTCTATGATTTCAACCTCTCCTGTGAGTCCAGTTTTAGATTCCGATGCTTCACTTCAGGTTTACTGTATACCTTGGACCTTCTTATCGACGATGAAACACAGAATTTGCATCCGAATTTAATACAAAAGACACAATTCCGACTTAAGTACAAGAGGATTGACACTCTAACTTTCTATGATTTGAACCTCTCCTGTGAGCCCAGTTTTCGATTCCGATGCTTCACTTTAGGTTTACTGTATCCCTTGGACCTTCTTATTGACGATGAAACACAGAAATTGCATCCGAATTTAATACAAAAGGCACAATTCCGACTTAAGTACAAGAGGACTGACCCTCCAACTTTCTTTGATTTGAACCTCTCCTGTGATTCCAGTTTTAGATTACGATGCTTCACTTCAGGTTTTCTGTATCCCTTGGACGTTCTTATTGACGATGAAACACAGAAATTGCATCCGTATTTAATACAAAAGGCACAATGCTGACTTAAATACAAGATGACTGACACTTTAACTTTCTGTGATTTGAGCCACTCCTGTGAGTCCCGTGTTAGATTCCGATGCTTCACTTCAGGTTTACTGTATCCCTGGGACCTTCTTATAAACGATGAAACACAGAAATTACATCCGAATTTAATACAAAAGGCACAATGCCGACCTAAGTACAAAAGGACTGATACTCTAACGTTCTATGATTTCAACCTCTCCTGTGAGTCCAGTTTTAGATTCCGATGCTTCACTTCAGGTTTACTGTATCCCTTGGACCTTCTTATTGACGATGAAACACAGAATTTGCATCCGAATTTAATACAAAAGGCACAATGCCGACTTAAGTACAAGAGGATTGACACTCTAACTTTCTATGATTTGAACCTCTCCTGTGAGTCCAGTTTTCGATTCCGATGCTTCACTTCAGGTTTACTGTATCCCTTGGACCTTCTTATTGACGATGAAACACAGGAATTGCATCCGAATTTAATACAAAAGGCACAATTCTGACTTAAGTACAAGAGGACTGTCACTCCAACTTTCTTTGATTTGAACCTCTCCTGTGATTCCAGTTTTAGATTACGATGCTTCACTTCAGGTTTTCTGTATCCCTTGGACGTTCTTATTGACGATGAAACACAGAAATTGCATCCGAATTTAATACAAAAGGCACAATGCTGACTTAAGTACATGAGGACTGACACTCTAACTTTCTATGATTTGAACCTCACCTGTGAGCCCGGTTTAAGATTCCGATGCTTCACTTCAGGTTTACTGTATACCTTGGACCTTCTTATTGACGATGAAACACAGAAATTGCATCCGAATTTAATACAAAAGGCACAATGCAGACTTAAGTTCAAGAGGACTGACACTCTAACTTTCTATGATATGAACATCTCCTGTGAGTTCAATTTTAGATTCCGATGCTTCACTTCAGGTTTACAGCATCCCTTGGACCTTCTTATTGACGATGAAACACAGAAATTGCATCCGAATTTAATACAACAGGCACAATGCCGACTAAAGTACAAGAGGACTGACACTATAACTTTCTATGATTTGAGCCACTCCTGTGAGTCCAGTTATAGATTCCGATGCTTCACTTCAGGTTTACTGTATCCCTTCGACCTTCTTATTGACGATGAAACACAGAAATTGCATCCGAATTTAATACAAAAGGCACAATGAGGACTTAACTACAAGAGGACTGACACTTTAACTTTCTATGATTTGAACCTCACCTGTGAGTCGAGTTTTAGATTTCGATGCTTCACTTCAGGTTTACTGAATCCCTTGGACCTTCTTATTGACGATGAAACACACAAATTGCATCCGAATTTAATACAAAAGGCACAATGCCGACTTAAGTACAAGAGGACTGACACTCTAACTTTCTATGATTTGAACCTCTCCTGTGAGTCCAGTTTTAGATTCCGATGCTTCACTTCAGGTTTACTGTATACCTTGGACCTTCTTATTGACGATGAAACACAGGAATTGCATCCGAATTTAATACAAAAGGCACAATGCCGGCTTAAGTACAAGAGGACTGACACTATAACTTTCTATGATTTGAACCTCTCCTGTGAGTCCAGTTTTAGATGCCGATGCTTCACTTCAGGTTTACTGTATCCCTCGGACCTTCTTATTGACTTTGAAACACAGAAATTGCATCCGACTTTAACACAACAGGCACAATGCCGAGGTAAGTACAAGAGGACTGACACTATAACTTTCTATGATTTGAGCCACTCCTGTGAGTCCAGTTATAGATTCCGATGCTTCACTTCAGGTTTACTGTATCCCTTCGACCTTCTTATTGACGATGAAACACAGAAATTGTATCCAAATTTAATAGAAAAGGCACAATGCCGACTTAAGTACAAGAGGACTGACACTCTAAGTTTCTCTGATTTGAACCTCTCCTGTGATTCCAGTTTTAGATTCCGATGCTTCACTTCAAGTTTACTGTATCCCTCGGACCTTCTTATTGACGATGAAACACAGAAATTGCATCCGAATTTAATACAAAAGGCACAATGCCGTCTTAAGTTCAAAAGGACTGACACTCTAACTTTCTATGATATGAACAATCCTGTGAGTACAATTTTAGATTCCGATGCTTCACTTCAGGTTTACAGCATCCCTTGGACCTTCTTATTGACGATGAAACACACAAATTGCATCCGTATTTAATACAACAGGCACAATGCCAACTAAAGTACAAGAGGACTGACACTATAACTTTCTATGATTTGAGCCACTACAGTGAGTCCAGTTATAGATTCCGATGCTTCACTTCAGGTTTACTGTATCCCTTCGACCTTCTTATTGACGATGAAACACAGAAATTGCATCCGAATTTAATACAAAAGGCACAATGCCGACTTAAGTACAAGAGGACTGACACTTTAACTTTCTATGATTTGAACCTCACCTGTGAGTCGAGTTTTAGATGTCGATGCTTCACTTCAGGTTTACTGAATCCCTTGGACCTTCTTATTGACGATGAAACACACAAATTGCATCCGAATTTAATACAAAAGGCACAATGCCGACTTAAGTACAAGAGGACTGACACTCTAACTTTCTATGATTTGAACCTCTCCTGTGAGTCCAGTTTTAGATTCCGATGCTTCACTTCAGGTTTACTGTATCCCTTGGACCTACTTATTGACGATGAAACACAGGAATTGCATCCGAATTTAATACAAAAGGCACAATGCCGACTTAAGTACAGGAGGACTGACACTCTAACTTTCTATGATTTGAACCTCTCCTGTGAGTCCAGTTTTAGATGCCGATGCTTCACTTCAGGTTTACTGTATCCCTCGGACCTTCTTATTGACGATGAAACACAGAAATTGCATCCGAATTTAATACAAAAGGCACAATGCCGACATAAGTACAAGAGGACTGACACTCTAACTTTCTATGATTTAAACCTCTCCTGTGAGTCCAGTTTTAGATTCCGAGGCTTCAGTTCAGATTTACTGTATCCCTTGGACCTTCTGATTGACGATGAAACACAGAAATTGCATCCGAATTTAATACAAAAGGCACAATGCTGACTTAAGTACAAGAGGACCGATATTCTAACTTTCTATGATTTGAACCACTCCTGTGAGTCCCGTGTTAGATTCCGATGCTTCACTTCAGGTTTACTGTATCCCTTGGACCTTCTTATAAACGATGAAACACAGAAATTACATCCGAATTTAATACAAAAGGCACAATGCCGACCTAAGTACAAGAGGACTGATACTCTAACTTTCTATGATTTGAACCTCTCCTGTGAGTCCAGTTTTAGATTCCGATGCTTCACTTCAGGTTTACTGTATCCCTTGGATCTTCTTATTGACGATGAAACACAGAATTTGCATCCGAATTTAATACAAAAGGCACAATGCCGACATAAGTACAAGAGGACTGTCACTCTAACTTTCTATGATTTGAACCTCTCCTGTGAGTCCAGTTTTCGATTCCCATGCTTCACTTCAGGTTTACTGTATCCCTTGGACCTTCTTATTGACGATGAAACACAGAAATTGCATCCGAATTTAATACAAAAGGCACAATTCCGACATAAGTACAAGAGTACTGACACTCTAACTTTCTATGATTTTAACCTCTCCTGTGAGTCCAGTTTTAGATTCAGAGGCTTCACTTCAGATTTACTGTATCCCTTGGACCTTCTTATTGACGATGAAACACAGAAATTGCATCCGTATTTAATACAAAAGGCACAATGCTGACTTAAATACAAGAGGACTGACACTCTAAATTTCTGTGATTTGAACCACTCCTGTGAGTCCCGTGTTAGATTCCGATGCTTCACTTCAGGTTTACTGTATCCCTGGGACCTTCTTATAAACGATGAAACACAGAAATTACATCCGAATTTAATACAAAAGGCACAATGCCGACCTAAGTACAAAAGGACTGATACTCTAACGTTCTATGATTTCAACCACTCCTGTGAGTCCAGTTTTAGATTCCGATGCTTCACTTCAGGTTTACTGTATCCCTTGGACCTTCTTATTGGCGATGAAACACAGAATTTGCATCCGAATTTAAAAAAAAGGCACAATGCCGACTTAAGTACAAGAGGATTGACACTCTAACTTTCTATGATTTGAACCTCTCCTGTGAGTCCAGGTTTCGATTCCGATGCTTCACTTCAGGTTTACTGTATTCCTTGGACCTTCTTATTGACGATGAAACACAGAAATTGCATCCGAATTTAATACAAAAGGCACAATTCCGACTTAAGTACAAGAGGACTGACACTCCAACTTTCTTTGATTTGAACCTCCCCTGTGATTCCAGTTTTAGATTACGATGCTTCACTTCAGGTTTTCTGTATCCCTTGGACGTTCTTATTGACGATGAAACACAGAAATTGCATCCAAATTTAATACAAAAGGCACAATGCTGACTTAAGTACATGGGGACTGACACTCTAACTTTCTATGATTTGAACCTCACCTGTGAGTCCAGTTTAAGATTCCGATGCTTCACTTCAGGTTTACTGTATACCTTGTACCTTCTTATTGACGATGAAACACAGAATTTGCATCCGAATTTAATACAAAAGGCACAATGCCGACATAAGTACAAGAGGACTGTCACTCTAACTTTCTATGATTTGAACCTCTCCTGTGAGTCCAGTTTTCGATTCCGATGCTTCACTTCAGGTTTACTGTATCCCTTGGACCTTCTTATTGACGATGAAACACAGAAATTGCATCCGAATTTAATACAAAAGGCACAATTCCGACATAAGTACAAGAGTACTGACACTCTAACTTTCTATGATTTTAACCTCTCCTGTGAGTCCAGTTTTAGATTCAGAGGCTTCACTTCAGATTTACTGTATCCCTTGGACCTTCTTATTGACGATGAAACACAGAAATTGCATCCGTATTTAATACAAAAGGCACAATGCTGACTTAAATACAAGAGGACTGACACTCTAAATTTCTGTGATTTGAACCACTCCTGTGAGTCCCGTGTTAGATTCCGATGCTTCACTTCAGGTTTACTGTATCCCTGGGACCTTCTTATAAACGATGAAACACAGAAATTACATCCGAATTTAATACAAAAGGCACAATGCCGACCTAAGTACAAAAGGACTGATACTCTAACGTTCTATGATTTCAACCACTCCTGTGAGTCCAGTTTTAGATTCCGATGCTTCACTTCAGGTTTACTGTATCCCTTGGACCTTCTTATTGGCGATGAAACACAGAATTTGCATCCGAATTTAAAAAAAAAGGCACAATGCCGACTTAAGTACAAGAGGATTGACACTCTAACTTTCTATGATTTGAACCACTCCTGTGAGTCCAGGTTTCGATTCCGATGCTTCACTTCAGGTTTACTGTATTCCTTGGACCTTCTTATTGACGATGAAACACAGAAATTGCATCCGAATTTAATACAAAAGGCACAATTCCGACTTAAGTACAAGAGGACTTACACTCCAACTTTCTTTGATTTGAACCTCTCCTGTGATTCCAGTTTTAGATTACGATGCTTCACTTCAGGTTTTCTGTATCCCTTGGACGTTCTTATTGACGATGAAACACAGAAATTGCATCCAAATTTAATACAAAAGGCACAATGCTGACTTAAGTACATGGGGACTGACACTCTAACTTTCTATGATTTGAACCTCACCTGTGAGTCCAGTTTAAGATTCCGATGCTTCACTTCAGGTTTACTGTATACCTTGTACCTTCTTATTGACGATGAAACACAGAAATTGCATCCGAATTTAATACAAAAGGCACAATGCCGACATAAGTTCAAGAGGACTGACACTCTAACTTTCTATGGTATGAACATCTCCTGTGAGTACAATTTTAGATTCCGATGCTTCACTTCAGGTTTACAGCATCCCTTGGACCTTCTTATTGACGATGAAACACAGAAATTGCATCCGAATTTAATACAACAGGCACAATGCCGACTAAAGTACAAGAGGACTGACACTATAGCTTTCTATGATTTGAGCCACTCCTGTGAGTCCAGTTATAGATTCCGATGCTTCACTTCAGATTTACTGTATCCCTTCGACCTTCTTATTGACGATGAAACACAGAAATTGCATCCGAATTTAATACAAAAGGCACAATGCCGACTTAAGTACAAGAGGACTGACACTCTACCTTTCTATGATTTGAACCTCTCCTGTGAGTCCAGTTTTAGATTCCGATGCTTCACTTCAGGTTTACTGAATCCCTTGGACCTTCTTATTGACGATGAAACACACAAATTGCATCCGAATTTAATACAAAAGGCACAATGCCGACTTAAGTACAAGAGGACTGACACTCTACCTTTCTATGATTTGAACCTCTCCTGTGAGTCCAGTTTTAGATTCCGATGCTTCACTTCAGGTTTACTGAATCCCTTGGACCTTCTTATTGACGATGAAACACACAAATTGCATCCGAATTTAATACAAAAGGCACAATGCCGACTTAAGTACAAGAGGACTGACACTCTAACTTTCTATGATATGAACATCTCCTGTGAGTACAATTTTAGATTAAGATGCTTAACTTCAGGTTTACAGCATCCCTTGGACCTTCTTATTGACGATGAAACACACAAATTGCATCCGAATTTAATACAAAAGGCACAATGCCGACTTAAGTACAAGAGGACTGACACTCTAACTTTCTATGATTTGAACCTCTCCTGTGAGTCCAGTTTTCGATTCCGATGCTTCACTTCAGGTTTACTGTATCCCTTGGACCTTCTTATTGACGATGAAACACAGAAATTGCATCCGAATTTAATACAAAAGGCACAATTCCGACTTAAGTACAAGAGGACTAACACTCCAACTTTCTTTGATTTGAACCTCTCCTGTGATTCCAGTTTTAGATTACGATGCTTCACTTCAGGTTTTCTGTATCCCTTGGACGTTCTTATTGACGATGAAACACAGAAATTGCATCCAAATTTAATACAAAAGGCACAATGCAGACTTACGTTCAAGAGGACTGACACTCTAACTTTCTATGATATGAACATCTCCTGTGAGTACAATTTTAGATTAAGATGCTTAACTTCAGGTTTACAGCATCCCTTGGACCTTCTTATTGACGATGAAACACAGAAATTGCATCCGAATTTAATACAACAGGCACAATGCCGACTTTAGTACAAGAGGACTGACACTATAGCTTTCTATGATTTGAGCCACTCCTGTGAGTCCAGTTATAGATTCCGATGCTTCACTTCAGGTTTACTGTATCCCTTCGACCTTCTTATTGACGATGAAACACAGAAATTGCATCCGAATTTAATACAAAAGGCACAATGCCGACTTAAGTACAAGAGGACTGACATTCTAACTTTCTATGATTTGAACCTCACCTGTGAGTCGAGTTTTAGATTTCGATGCTTCACTTCAGGTTTACTGAATCCCTTGGACCTTCTTATTGACGATGAAACACACAAATTGCATCCGAATTTAATACAAAAGGCACAATGCCGACTTAAGTACAAGAGGACTGACACTCTAACTTTCTATGATTTGAACCTCTCCTGTGAGTCCAGTTTTAGATTCCGATGCTTCACTTCAGGTTTACTGTATCCCTTGGACCTTCTTATTGACGATGAAGCACAGGAATTGCATCCGAATTTAATACAAAAGGCACAATGCCGACTTAAGTACAAGAGGACTGACATTCTAATTTTCTATGATTTGAACCTCTCCTGTGAGTCCAGTTTTAGATGCCGATGCTTCACTTCAGGTTTACTGTATCCCTCGGACCTTCTTATTGACGATGAAACACAGAAATTGCATCCGAATTTAACACAACAGGCACAATGCCGAGTTAAGTACAAGAGGACTGACACTATAACTTTCTATGATTTGAGCCACTCCTGTGAGTCCAGTTATAGATTCCGATGCTTCACTTCAGGTTTACTGTATCCCTTCGACCTTCTTATTGACGATGAAACACAGAAATTTCATCCAAATTTAATAGAAAAGGCACAATGCCGACTTAAGTACAAGAGGACTGACACTCTAAGTTTCTCTGATTTGAACCTCTCCTGTGATTCCAGATTTAGATTCCGATGCTTCACTTCAGGTTAACTGTATCCCTTGAACCTTCTTATTGACGATGAAACACAGTAATTGCAGCCGAATTTAATACAAAAGGCACAATGCTGACTTAAGTACAAGAGGACTGACACTCAAACTTTCTATGATTTGAACCTTACCTGTGAGTCCAGTTTAAGATTCCGATGCTTCACTTCAGGTTTACTGTATACCTTGGACCTTCTTATTGACGATGAAACACAGAAATTTCATCCGAATTTAATACAAAAGGCACAATGCCGACCTAAGTACAAGAGGACTGACACTCTAACTTTCTATGATATGAACATCTCCTGCGAGTACAATTTTAGATTCCGATGCTTCACTTCAGGTTTGCAGCATCCCTTGGACCTTCTTATTGACGATGAAACACAGAAATGGCATTCGAATTTAATACAACAGGCACAATGCCGACTTAAGTACAAGAGGACTGGCACTCTAACTTTCTATGATTTGAGCCACTCCTGTGAGTCCAGTTATAGATTTTGATGCTTCACTTCATGTTTACTGTATCCCTTCGACCTTCTTATTGACGATGAAACACAGAAATTGCATCCGAATTTAATACAAAAGGCACAATGCCGTCTTAAGTACAAGAGGACTGACACTTTAACTTTCTATGATTTGAACCTCACCTGTGAGTCCAGTTTTAGATTTCGATGCTTCACTTCAGGTTTACTGAATCCCTTGGACCTTCTTATTGACGATGAAACACAGAAATTGCATCCGAATTTAAAACAAAATGCACAATGCCGACTTAAGTACAAGAGGACTGACACACTAACTTTCTACGATTTGAACCTTACCTGTGAGTCCAGTTTTAGATTCCGATGCTTCACTTCAGGTTTACTGCATCCCTTGGACCTTTTTATAAACAATGAAACACAGAAATTACATCCGAATTTAATCCAAAAGGCACAATGCCGACCTATGTACAAGAGGACTGACACTCTAATTTTCCATGATTTGAACCTCTCCTGTGAGTCCAGTTTTAGATTCCGATGCTTCACTTCAGGTTTACTGTATCCCTTGGACCTTCTTATTGACGATGAAACACTGATTTTGCATCCGAATTTAATACAAAAGGCACAATGCCGACTTAAAAACAAGAGGACTGACACTCTAACTTTCTATGATTTGAACCTCTCCTGTGAGTCCGGTTTTCGTTTCCGATGCTTCACTTCAGGTTTACTGTATCCCTTGGACCTTCTTATTGACGATGAAACACAGAAATTGCATCCGAATTTAATACAAAAGGCACAATGCCGACTTAAGTACAAGAGGACTGACACTCTAACTTTCTATGATTTGAACCACTCCTGTGAGTCCAGTTTAAGATTCCGATGCTTCACTTCAGGTTTACTGTATCCCTTGGACCTTCTTATTGACGATGAAACACAGTAATTGCATCCGAATTTAATACATTAGGCACAATGCAGACTTAAGTACAAGAGAACTGACACTCTAACTTTCTATGATTTGAACCTCTCCTGTGAGTCCAGTTTTAGATTCCGATGCTTCACTTAAGGTTTACTGTATCTCTAGGACCTTCTTATTGACGATGAAACAACACAGAAATTGCATCCGGATTTCATACAAAAGGCACAATGCCGACTTAAGTACAAGAGGACTGACACTCTAACTTTCTTTGATTTGAACCTCTCCTGGGACTCCAGTTTTAGATTCCGATGCTTCACTTCAGGTTTTCTGTATCCCTTGGACATTCTTATTGACGATGAAACACAGAAATTGCATCCGAATTTAATACAAAAGGCACAATGCCGACTTTAGTACAAGAGGACTCACACTCTAACTTTCTATGATTTGAACCTCACCTGTGAGTGCAATTTTAGATTTCGATGCTTCACTTCAGGTTTACTGAATCCCTTGGACCTTCTTATAAACGATGAAACACAGAAATTACATCCGAATTTAATCCAAAAGGCACAATGCCGACCTATGTACAAGAGGACTGACACTCTAACCTTCTATGATTTGAACCTTTCCTGTGAGTCCAGTTTTAGATTCCGGTGCTTCACTTCAGGTTTACTGTATCCCTTGGACCTTCTTATTGACGATGAAACACAGAATTTGCATCCGAATTTAATACAAAAGGCTCAATGCCGACTTAAGTACAAGAGGACTGACACTCTAACTTTCTATGATTTGAGCCTCTCCTGTGAGTCCGGTTTTCGATTCCGATGCTTCACTTCAGGTTTACTGTATCCCTTGGACCTTCTTATTGACGATGAAACACAGAAATTGCATCCGAATTTAATACAAAAGGCACAATGCCGACTTAAGTACAAGAGGACTGACACTCTAACTTTCTATGATTTGAACCTCTCCTGTGAGTCCAGTTTTAGATGCCGATGCTTCACTTCAGGTTTACTGTATCCCTCGGACCTTCTTATTGACGATGAAACACAGAAATTGCATCCGAATTTAATACAAAAGGCACATTGCCGACATAAGTACAAGAGGACTGACACTCTAACTTTCTATGATATGAACCTCTCCTGTGAGTCCAGTTTTAGAACCCGAGGCTTCACTTCAGATTTACTGTATCCCTTGGACCTTCTTATTGACGATGAAACACAGAAATTGCATCCGAATTTAATACAAAAGGCACAATGCTGACTTAAGTACAAGAGGACCGACATTCTAACTTTCTATGATTTGAACCACTCCTGTGAGTCCCGTGTTAGATTCCGATGCTTCACTTCAGGTTTACTGTATCCCTTGGACCTTCTTATAAACGATGAAACATAGAAATTACATCCGAATTTATTACAAAAGGCACAATGCCGACCTAAGTACAAGAGGACTGATACTCTAACTTTCTCTGATTTGAACCTTTCCTGTGAGTCCAGTTTTAGATTCCGATGCTTCACTTCAGGTTTACTGTATCCCTTGGACCTTCTTATTGACGATGAAACACAGAATTTGCATCCGAATTTAATACAAAAGGCACAATGCCGACATAAGTACAAGAGGACTCTCACTCTAACTTTCTATGATTTGAACCTCTCCTGTGAGTCCAGTTTTAGATTCCGATGCATCACTTCAGGCTTACTGTATCCCTTGGACCCTCTTATTGACGATGAAACACAGTAATTGGATCTGAATTTAATACAAAAGGCACAATTCCGACTTAAGTACAAGAGGACTGACACTCCAACTTACTTTGATTTGAATCTCTCCTGTGATTCCAGTTTTAGATTCC
Source organism: Schistocerca americana (assembly GCF_021461395.2). Classification (NCBI taxonomy): domain Eukaryota; kingdom Metazoa; phylum Arthropoda; class Insecta; order Orthoptera; family Acrididae; genus Schistocerca; species Schistocerca americana. The sequence goes on along the minus strand of NW_025725994.1, from coordinate 59,403 downwards.
GATGCTTCACTTCAGGTTTTCTGTATCCCTTGGACCTTCTTATTGACGATGAAACACCGAAATTGCATCCGAATTTAATCCAAAAGTACAATGCCGACTTAAGTACAAGAGGACTGACACTCAAACTTTCTATGATTTGAACCTCTCCTGTGAGTCCAGTTTTAGATTCTGAGGCTTCACTTCAGATTTACTGTATCCCTTGGACCTTCTTATTGACGATGAAACACAGAAATTGCATCCGTATTTAATACAAAAGGCACAATGCTGACTTAAATACAAGAGGACTGACACTCTAACTTTCTGTGATTTGAACCACTCCTGTGAGTCCCGTGTTAGATTCCGATGCTTCACTTCAGGTTTACTGTATCCCTTGGACCTTCTTATTGACGATGAAACACAGAAATTGCATCCGAATTTAATACAAAAGGCACAATTCCGACTTAAGTACAAGAGGACTGACACTCCAACTTTCTTTGATTTGAACCTCTCCTGTGATTCCAGTTTTAGATTACGATGCTTCACTTCAGGTTTACTGTATCCCTTCGACCTTCTTATTGACGATGAAACACCGAAATTGCATCCGAATTTAATCCAAAAGTACAATGCCGACTTAAGTACAAGAGGACTGACACTCAAACTTTCTTTGATTTGAACCTCTCCTGTGAGTCCAGTTTTAGATTCTGAGGCTTCACTTCAGATTTACTGTATCCCTTGGACCTTCTTATTGACGATGAAACACAGAAATTGCATCCGTATTTAATACAAAAGGCACAATGCTGACTTAAAAACAAGAGGACTGACACTCTAACTTTCTGTGATTTGAACCACTCCTGTGAGTCCCGTGTTAGATTCCGATGCTTCACTTCAGGTTTACTGTATCCCTTGGACCTTCTTATTGACGATGAAACACAAAATTTGCATCCGAATTTAATACAAAAGGCACAATGCCGACTTAAGTACAAGAGGATTGACACTCTAACTTTCTATGATATGAACATCTCCTGTGAGTACAATTTTAGATTCCGATGCTTCACTTCAGGTTTACAGCATCCCTTGGACCTTCTTATTGACGATGAAACACAGAAATTGCATCCGAATTTAATACAACAGGCACAATGCCGTTTAAAGTACAAGAGGACTGACACTATAACTTTCTATGATTTGAGCCACTCCTGTGAGTCCAGTTATAGATTCCGATGCTTCACTTCAGGTTTACTGTATCCCTTCGACCTTCTTATTGACGATGAAACACAGAAATTGCATCCGAATTTAATACAAAAGGCACAATGCCGACTTAAGTACAAGAGTACTGACACTTTAACTTTCTATGATTTGAACCTCACCTGTGAGTCGAGTTTTAGATTTCGATGCTTCACTTCAGGTTTACTGAATCCCTTGGACCTTCTTATCGACGATGAAACACACAAATTGCATCCGAATTTAATACAAAAGGCTCAATGCCGACTTCAGTACAAGAGGACTGACACTCTAGCTTTCTATGATATGAACCTCTCCTGTGAGTCCAGTTTTAGATTCCGATGCTTCACTTCAGGTTTACTGTATCCCTTGGACCTTCTTATTGACGATGAAACACAGGAATTGCATCCGAATTTAATACAAAAGGCACAATGCCGACTTAAGTACAAGAGGACTGACACCTTAACTTTCTATGATTTGAACCTCACCTGTGAGTCGAGTTTTAGATTTCGATGCTTCACTTCAGGTTTACTGAATCCCTTGGACCCTCTTATTGACGATGAAACACACAAATTGCATCCGAATTTAATACAAAAGGCACAATGCCGACATAAGTACAAGAGGACCGACATTCTAACTTTCTATGATTTGAACCACTCCTGTGAGTCCCGTGTTAGATTCCGATGCTTCACTTCAGGTTTACTGTATCCCTTGGACCTTCTTATTGACGATGAAACACAGAAATTGCATCCGAATTTAATACAACAGGCACAATGCCGACTTAAGTACAAGAGGACTGGCACTCTAACTTTCTATGATTTGAGCCACTCCTGTGAGTCCAGTTATAGATTTTGATGCTTCACTTCATGTTTACTGTATCCCTTCGACCTTCTTATTGACGATGAAACACAGAAATTGCATCCGAATTTAATACAAAAGGCACAATGCCGTCTTAAGTACAAGAGGAATGACACTTTAACTTTCTATGATTTGAACCTCACCTGTGAGTCCAGTTTTAGATTTCGTTGCATCACTTCAGGTTTACTGAATCCCTTGGACCTTCTTATTGACGATGAAACACAGAAATTGCATCCGAATTTAATACAAAACGCACAATGCCGACATAAGTACATGAGGACTGACACACTAACTTTCTACGATGTGAACCTTACCTGTGAGTCCAGTTTTAGATTCCGATGCTTCACTTCAGGTTTACTGTATCCCTAGGATCTTCTTATTGACGATGAAACACAGAAATTGCATATAAATTTAATACAAAAGGCACAATGCTGACTTAAGTACAAGAGGACTGACACTCTAACTTTCTATGATTTGAACCTCTCCTGTGAGTCCAGTTTTAGATTCCGATGCTTCACTTCAGGTTTACTGTATCCCTTGGACCTTCTTATTGACGATGAAACACAGAATTTGCATCCGAATCTAATACAAAAGGCACAATGCCGACTTAAGTACAAGAGGACTGACACTCTAACTTTCTATGATTTCAACCTCTCCTGTGAGTCCGGTTTTCGATTCCGATGCTTCACTTCAGGTTTACTGTATCCCTTGGACCTTCTTATTGACGATGAAACACAGAAATTGCATCCGAATTTAATACAAAAGCCACAATGCCGACTTAAGTACAAGAGGACTGACACTCTAACTTTCTATGATTTGAACCACTCCTGTAGTCCAGTTTAAGATTCCGATGCTTCACTTCAGGTTTACTGTATCCCTTGGACCTTCTTATTGACGATGAAACACAGTAATTGCATCCGAAATTAATACAAAAGGCACAATGCCGACCTAAGTACAAGAGGACTGACACTCTAACTTTCTATGATATGAACATCTCCTGCGAGTACAATTTTAGATTCCGATGCTTCACTTCAGGTTTGCAGCATCCCTTGGACCTTCTTATTGACGATGAAACACAGAAATGGCATTCGAATTTAATACAACAGGCACAATGCCGACTTAAGTACAAGAGGACTGGCACTCTAACTTTCTATGATTTGAGCCACTCCTGTGAGTCCAGTTATAGATTTTGATGCTTCACTTCATGTTTACTGTATCCCTTCGACCTTCTTATTGACGATGAAACACAGAAATTGCATCCGAATTTAATACAAAAGGCACAATGCCGTCTTAAGTACAAGAGGACTGACACTTTAACTTTCTATGATTTGAACCTCACCTGTGAGTCCAGTTTTAGATTTCGATGCTTCACTTCAGGTTTACTGAATCCCTTGGACCTTCTTATTGACGATGAAACACAGAAATTGCATCCGAATTTAAAACAAAATGCACAATGCCGACTTAAGTACAAGAGGACTGACACACTAACTTTCTACGATTTGAACCTTACCTGTGAGTCCAGTTTTAGATTCCGATGCTTCACTTCAGGTTTACTGCATCCCTTGGACCTTTTTATAAACAATGAAACACAGAAATTACATCCGAATTTAATCCAAAAGGCACAATGCCGACCTATGTACAAGAGGACTGACACTCTAATTTTCCATGATTTGAACCTCTCCTGTGAGTCCAGTTTTAGATTCCGATGCTTCACTTCAGGTTTACTGTATCCCTTGGACCTTCTTATTGACGATGAAACACTGATTTTGCATCCGAATTTAATACAAAAGGCACAATGCCGACTTAAAAACAAGAGGACTGACACTCTAACTTTCTATGATTTGAACCTCTCCTGTGAGTCCGGTTTTCGTTTCCGATGCTTCACTTCAGGTTTACTGTATCCCTTGGACCTTCTTATTGACGATGAAACACAGAAATTGCATCCGAATTTAATACAAAAGGCACAATGCCGACTTAAGTACAAGAGGACTGACACTCTAACTTTCTATGATTTGAACCACTCCTGTGAGTCCAGTTTAAGATTCCGATGCTTCACTTCAGGTTTACTGTATCCCTTGGACCTTCTTATTGACGATGAAACACAGTAATTGCATCCGAATTTAATACATTAGGCACAATGCAGACTTAAGTACAAGAGAACTGACACTCTAACTTTCTATGATTTGAACCTCTCCTGTGAGTCCAGTTTTAGATTCCGATGCTTCACTTAAGGTTTACTGTATCTCTAGGACCTTCTTATTGACGATGAAACAACACAGAAATTGCATCCGGATTTCATACAAAAGGCACAATGCCGACTTAAGTACAAGAGGACTGACACTCTAACTTTCTTTGATTTGAACCTCTCCTGGGACTCCAGTTTTAGATTCCGATGCTTCACTTCAGGTTTTCTGTATCCCTTGGACATTCTTATTGACGATGAAACACAGAAATTGCATCCGAATTTAATACAAAAGGCACAATGCCGACTTTAGTACAAGAGGACTCACACTCTAACTTTCTATGATTTGAACCTCACCTGTGAGTGCAATTTTAGATTTCGATGCTTCACTTCAGGTTTACTGAATCCCTTGGACCTTCTTATAAACGATGAAACACAGAAATTACATCCGAATTTAATCCAAAAGGCACAATGCCGACCTATGTACAAGAGGACTGACACTCTAACATTCTATGATTTGAACCTTTCCTGTGAGTCCAGTTTTAGATTCCGGTGCTTCACTTCAGGTTTACTGTATCCCTTGGACCTTCTTATTGACGATGAAACACAGAATTTGCATCCGAATTTAATACAAAAGGCTCAATGCCGACTTAAGTACAAGAGGACTGACACTCTAACTTTCTATGATTTGAGCCTCTCCTGTGAGTCCGGTTTTCGATTCCGATGCTTCACTTCAGGTTTACTGTATCCCTTGGACCTTCTTATTGACGATGAAACACAGAAATTGCATCCGAATTTAATACAAAAGGCACAATGCCGACTTAAGTACAAGAGGACTGACACTCTAACTTTCTATGATTTGAACCTCTCCTGTGAGTCCAGTTTTAGATGCCGATGCTTCACTTCAGGTTTACTGTATCCCTCGGACCTTCTTATTGACGATGAAACACAGAAATTGCATCCGAATTTAATACAAAAGGCACATTGCCGACATAAGTACAAGAGGACTGACACTCTAACTTTCTATGATATGAACCTCTCCTGTGAGTCCAGTTTTAGAACCCGAGGCTTCACTTCAGATTTACTGTATCCCTTGGACCTTCTTATTGACTATGAAACACAGAAATTGCATCCGAATTTAATACAAAAGGCACAATGCTGACTTAAGTACAAGAGGACCGACATTCTAACTTTCTATGATTTGAACCACTCCTGTGAGTCCCGTGTTAGATTCCGATGCTTCACTTCAGGTTTACTGTATCCCTTGGACCTTCTTATAAACGATGAAACATAGAAATTACATCCGAATTTATTACAAAAGGCACAATGCCGACCTAAGTACAAGAGGACTGATACTCTAACTTTCTCTGATTTGAACCTTTCCTGTGAGTCCAGTTTTAGATTCCGATGCTTCACTTCAGGTTTACTGTATCCCTTGGACCTTCTTATTGACGATGAAACACAGAATTTGCATCCGAATTTAATACAAAAGGCACAATGCCGACATAAGTACAAGAGGACTCTCACTCTAACTTTCTATGATTTGAACCTCTCCTGTGAGTCCAGTTTTAGATTCCGATGCATCACTTCAGGCTTACTGTATCCCTTGGACCCTCTTATTGACGATGAAACACAGTAATTGGATCTGAATTTAATACAAAAGGCACAATTCCGACTTAAGTACAAGAGGACTGACACTCCAACTTACTTTGATTTGAATCTCTCCTGTGATTCCAGTTTTAGATTCCGATGCTTCACTTCAGGTTTTCTGTATCCCTTGGACCTTCTTATTGACGATGAAACACCGAAATTGCATCCGAATTTAATCCAAAAGTACAATGCCGACTTAAGTACAAGAGGACTGACACTCAAACTTTCTATGATTTGAACCTCTCCTGTGAGTCCAGTTTTAGATTCTGAGGCTTCACTTCAGATTTACTGTATCCCTTGGACCTTCTTATTGACGATGAAACACAGAAATTGCATCCGTATTTAATACAAAAGGCACAATGCTGACTTAAATACAAGAGGACTGACACTCTAACTTTCTGTGATTTGAACCACTCCTGTGAGTCCCGTGTTAGATTCCGATGCTTCACTTCAGGTTTACTGTATCCCTTGGACCTTCTTATTGACGATGAAACACAGAAATTGCATCCGAATTTAATACAAAAGGCACAATTCCGACTTAAGTACAAGAGGACTGACACTCCAACTTTCTTTGATTTGAACCTCTCCTGTGATTCCAGTTTTAGATTACGATGCTTCACTTCAGGTTTACTGTATCCCTTCGACCTTCTTATTGACGATGAAACACCGAAATTGCATCCGAATTTAATCCAAAAGTACAATGCCGACTTAAGTACAAGAGGACTGACACTCAAACTTTCTTTGATTTGAACCTCTCCTGTGAGTCCAGTTTTAGATTCTGAGGCTTCACTTCAGATTTACTGTATCCCTTGGACCTTCTTATTGACGATGAAACACAGAAATTGCATCCGTATTTAATACAAAAGGCACAATGCTGACTTAAAAACAAGAGGACTGACACTCTAACTTTCTGTGATTTGAACCACTCCTGTGAGTCCCGTGTTAGATTCCGATGCTTCACTTCAGGTTTACTGTATCCCTTGGACCTTCTTATTGACGATGAAACACAAAATTTGCATCCGAATTTAATACAAAAGGCACAATGCCGACTTAAGTACAAGAGGATTGACACTCTAACTTTCTATGATATGAACATCTCCTGTGAGTACAATTTTAGATTCCGATGCTTCACTTCAGGTTTACAGCATCCCTTGGACCTTCTTATTGACGATGAAACACAGAAATTGCATCCGAATTTAATACAACAGGCACAATGCCGTTTAAAGTACAAGAGGACTGACACTATAACTTTCTATGATTTGAGCCACTCCTGTGAGTCCAGTTATAGATTCCGATGCTTCACTTCAGGTTTACTGTATCCCTTCGACCTTCTTATTGACGATGAAACACAGAAATTGCATCCGAATTTAATACAAAAGGCACAATGCCGACTTAAGTACAAGAGTACTGACACTTTAACTTTCTATGATTTGAACCTCACCTGTGAGTCGAGTTTTAGATTTCGATGCTTCACTTCAGGTTTACTGAATCCCTTGGACCTTCTTATCGACGATGAAACACACAAATTGCATCCGAATTTAATACAAAAGGCTCAATGCCGACTTCAGTACAAGAGGACTGACACTCTAGCTTTCTATGATATGAACCTCTCCTGTGAGTCCAGTTTTAGATTCCGATGCTTCACTTCAGGTTTACTGTATCCCTTGGACCTTCTTATTGACGATGAAACACAGGAATTGCATCCGAATTTAATACAAAAGGCACAATGCCGACTTAAGTACAAGAGGACTGACACCTTAACTTTCTATGATTTGAACCTCACCTGTGAGTCGAGTTTTAGATTTCGATGCTTCACTTCAGGTTTACTGAATCCCTTGGACCCTCTTATTGACGATGAAACACACAAATTGCATCCGAATTTAATACAAAAGGCACAATGCCGACATAAGTACAAGAGGACCGACATTCTAACTTTCTATGATTTGAACCACTCCTGTGAGTCCCGTGTTAGATTCCGATGCTTCACTTCAGGTTTACTGTATCCCTTGGACCTTCTTATTGACGATGAAACACAGAAATTGCATCCGAATTTAATACAACAGGCACAATGCCGACTTAAGTACAAGAGGACTGGCACTCTAACTTTCTATGATTTGAGCCACTCCTGTGAGTCCAGTTATAGATTTTGATGCTTCACTTCATGTTTACTGTATCCCTTCGACCTTCTTATTGACGATGAAACACAGAAATTGCATCCGAATTTAATACAAAAGGCACAATGCCGTCTTAAGTACAAGAGGAATGACACTTTAACTTTCTATGATTTGAACCTCACCTGTGAGTCCAGTTTTAGATTTCGTTGCATCACTTCAGGTTTACTGAATCCCTTGGACCTTCTTATTGACGATGAAACACAGAAATTGCATCCGAATTTAATACAAAACGCACAATGCCGACATAAGTACATGAGGACTGACACACTAACTTTCTACGATGTGAACCTTACCTGTGAGTCCAGTTTTAGATTCCGATGCTTCACTTCAGGTTTACTGTATCCCTAGGATCTTCTTATTGACGATGAAACACAGAAATTGCATATAAATTTAATACAAAAGGCACAATGCTGACTTAAGTACAAGAGGACTGACACTCTAACTTTCTATGATTTGAACCTCTCCTGTGAGTCCAGTTTTAGATTCCGATGCTTCACTTCAGGTTTACTGTATCCCTTGGACCTTCTTATTGACGATGAAACACAGAATTTGCATCCGAATCTAATACAAAAGGCACAATGCCGACTTAAGTACAAGAGGACTGACACTCTAACTTTCTATGATTTCAACCTCTCCTGTGAGTCCGGTTTTCGATTCCGATGCTTCACTTCAGGTTTACTGTATCCCTTGGACCTTCTTATTGACGATGAAACACAGAAATTGCATCCGAATTTAATACAAAAGCCACAATGCCGACTTAAGTACAAGAGGACTGACACTCTAACTTTCTATGATTTGAACCACTCCTGTAGTCCAGTTTAAGATTCCGATGCTTCACTTCAGGTTTACTGTATCCCTTGGACCTTCTTATTGACGATGAAACACAGTAATTGCATCCGAAATTAATACAAAAGGCACTATGCCGACGTAAGTACAAGAGCACTGACACTCTAACTTTCTATGATTTGAACCTCTCCTGTGAGTCCAGTTTTAGATTCCGATGCTTCACTTCAGGTTTACTGTATCCCTAGGACCTTCTTATTGACGATGAAACAACACAGAAATTGCATCCGAATTTCATACAAAAGGCACAATGCCGACTTAAGTACAAGAGGACTGACACTCTAAGTTTCTTTGATTTAAACCTATCCTGGGATTCCAGTTTTAGATTCCGATGCTTCACTTCAGGTTTTCTGTATCCCTTGGACATTCTTATTGACGATGAAACAGAGAAATTGCTTCCGAATTTAATACAAAAGGCACAATGCCGACTTTAGTACAAGAGGACTGACACTCTAACTTTCTATGATTTGAACCTCACCTGTGAGTGCAGTTTTAGATTTCGTTGCTTCACTTCAGGTTTACTGAATCCCTTGGACCTTCTTATTGACGATGAAACACAGAAATCGCATCCGAATTTAATACAAAATGCACAATGCCGACTTAAGTACAAGAGAACTGACACTCTAAATTTCTATGATTTGAACCTCTCCTGTGAGTTCAGTTTTAGATTCCGATGCTTCACTTCAGGTTTACTGTATCCCTTGGACCTTCTTATTGACGATGAAACACAGAAATTGCATACGAATTTAATACTAAATGCACAATGCCGACTTAAGTACAAGAGGACAGACACTCTAACATTCTATGATTTGAACCACTCCTGTGAGACCAGTTATAGATTCCGATGCTTCACTTCAGTTTTACTGTATCCCTTGGACTTTCTTATTGACGATGAAACACAGAAATTGCATCCGAATTTAATACAAAAGGCACAATGCCGACCTAAGTACAAGAGGACTGACACACTAACTTTCTATGATTTGAACCTCTCCTGTGAGTCCAGTTTTAGATTCCGATGCTTCACTTCAGGTTTACTGTATCCCTTGGACCTTCTTATTGACGATGAAACACAGAAATTGCATCCGAATTTAATACAAAAGGCACAATGCTGACTTAAGTACAAGAGGACTGACAATCTAAATTTCTATGATTTGAACCACTCCTGTGAGTCCCGTGTTAGATTCCGATGCTTCTCTTCAGGTTTAATGTATCCCTTGGACCTTCTTATAAACGATGAAACACAGAAATTACATCCGAATTTAATCCAAAAGGCACAATGCCGACCTATGTACAAGAGGACTGACACTCTAACTTTCTATGATTTGTACCTCTCCTGTGAGTCCAGTTTAAGATTCCGATGCTTCACTTCAGGTTTACTGTATACCTTGGACCTTCTTATTGACGATGTAACACAGAAATTGCATCCGAATTTAATACAAAAGGCACAATGCCGACTTAAGTACAAGAGGACTGACACTCTAACTTTCTATGATATGAACATCTCCTGTGAGTACAATTTTAGATTCCGTTGCTTCACTTCAGGTTAACAGCATCCCTTGGACCTTCTTATTGACGATGAAACACAGAAATTGCATCCGAATTTAATACAACAGGCACAATGCCGACTGAAGTACAAGAGGACTGGCACTCTAACTTTCTATGATTTGAGCCACTCCTGTGATCCCAGTTATAGATTTTGATACTTCACTTCAGGTTTTCTGTATCCCTTCGACCTTCTTATTGACGATGAAACACAGAAATTGCATCCGAATTTAATACAAAAGGCACAATGCCGTCTTAAGTACAAGAGGACTGACACTTTAACTTTCTACGATTTGAACCTCACCTGTGAGTCCAGCTTTAGATTTCGATGCTTCACTTCAGGTTTACTGAATCCCTTGGACCTTCTTATTGATGATGAAACACAGAAATTGCATCCGAACTTAAAACAAAATGCACAATGCCGACTTAAGTACAAGAGGACTGACACACTAACTTTCTACGATTTGAACCTCTCCTGTGAGTCCAGTTTTAGATTCCGATGCTTCACTTCAGGTTTACTGTATCCCTAGGATCTTCTTATTGACGATGAAACACAGAAATTGCATACGAATTTAATACAAAAGGCACAATGCAGACTTAAGTACAAGAGGACTGACACTCTAACTTTCTATGATTTGAACCTCTCCTGTGAGTCCAGTTTTAGATTCCGATGCTTCACTTCAGGTTTACTGTATCCCTTGGACCTTCTTATTGACGATGAAACACAGAAATTGCATCCGAATTTAATACAAAAGGCACAATGCTGACTTAAGTACAAGAGGACTGACACTCTAAATTTCTATGATTTGAACCACTCCTGTGAGTCCCGTGTTAGATTCCGATGCTTCACTTCAGGTGTAATGTATCCCTTGGACCTTCTTATAAACGATGAAACACAGAAATTACATCCGAATTTAATCCAAAAGGCACAATGCCGACCAATGTACAAGAGGAATGACACTCTAACTTTCTATGATTTGAACCTCTCCTGTGAGTCCAGTTTTAGATTCCGATGCTTCACTTCAGGTTCACTGTATCCCTTGGATCTTCTTATTGACGAAGAAACGCAGAATTTGCATCCGAATTTAATACAAAAGGCACAATGCCGACTTAAGTACAAGAGGACTGACAATCTAACTTTCTATCATTTGAACCTCTCCTGTGAGTCCGGTTTTGATTCCGATGCATCACTTCAGGTTTACTGTACCCCTTGGACCTTCTTATTGACGATGAAACACAGAAATTGCATCCGAATTTAATACAAAAGCCACAATGCCGACTTAAGTACAAGAGGACTGACACTCTAACTTTCTATGATTTGAACCACTCCTGTAGTCCAGTTTAAGATTCCGATGCTTCACTTCAGGTTTACTGTATCCCTTGGACCTTCTTATTGACGATGAAACACAGTAATTGCATCCGAATTTAATACAAAAGGCACAATGCCGACGTAAGTACAAGAGCACTGACACTCTAACTTTCTATGATTTGAACCTCTCCTGTGAGTCCAGTTTTAGATTCCGATGCTTCACTTCAGGTTTACTGTATCCCTAGGACCTTCTTATTGACGATGAAACAACACAGAAATTGCATCCGAATTTCATACAATAGGCACAATGCCGACTTAAGTACAAGAGGACGACACTCTAAGTTTCTTTGATTTGAACCTATCCTGGGATTCCAGTTTTAGATTCCGATGCTTCACTTAAGGTATTCTGTATCCCTTGGACATTCTTATTGACGATGAAACAGAGAAATTGCATCCGAATTTAATACAAAAGGCACAATGCCGACTTTAGTACAAGAGGACTGACACTCTAACTTTCTATGATTTGAACCTCACCTGTGAGTGCAGTTTTAGATTTCGTTGCTTCACTTCAGGTTTACTGAATCCCTTGGACCTTCTTATTGACGATGAAACACAGAAATTGCATCCGAATTTAATACAAAATGCACAATGCCGACTTAAGTACAAGAGAACTGACACTCTAAATTTCTATGATTTGAACCTCTCCTGTGAGTTCAGTTTTAGATTCCGATGCTTCACTTCAGGTTTACTGTATCCCTTGGACCTTCTTATTGACGATGAAACACAGAAATTGCATACGAATTTAATACTAAATGCACAATGCCGACTTAAGTACAAGAGGACAGACACTCTAACATTCTATGATTTGAACCACTCCTGTGAGACCAGTTATAGATTCCGATGCTTCACTTCAGTTTTACTGTATCCCTAGGACTTTCTTATTGACGATGAAACACAGAAATAGCATCCGAATTTAATACAAAAGGCACAATGCCGACCTAAGTACAAGAGGACTGACACACTAACTTTCTATGATTTGAACCTCTCCTGTGAGTCCAGTTTTAGATTCCGATGCTTCACTTCAGGTTTACTGTATCCCTTGGACCTTCTTATTGACGATGAAACACAGATATTGCATCCGAATTTAATACAAAAGGCACAATGCTGACTTAAGTACAAGAGGACTGACAATCTAAATTTCTATGATTTGAACCACCCCTGTGAGTCCCGTGTTAGATTCCGATGCTTCTCTTCAGGTTTAATGTATCCCTTGGACCTTCTTATAAACGATGAAACACAGAAATTACATCCGAATTTAATCCAAAAGGCACAATGCCGACCTATGTACAAGAGGACTGACACTCTAACTTTCTATGATTTGAACCTCTCCTGTGAGTCCAGTTTAAGATTCCGATGCTTCACTTCAGGTTTACTGTATACCTTGGACCTTCTTATTGACGATGTAACACAGAAATTGCATCCGAATTTAATACAAAAGGCACAATGCCGACTTAAGTACAAGAGGACTGACACTCTAACTTTCTATGATATGAACATCTCCTGTGAGTACAATTTTAGATTCCGTTGCTTCACTTCAGGTTAACAGCATCCCTTGGACCTTCTTATTGACGATGAAACACAGAAATTGCATCCGAATTTAATACAACAGGCACAATGCCGACTGAAGTACAAGAGGACTGGCACTCTAACTTTCTATGATTTGAGCCACTCCTGTGATCCCAGTTATAGATTTTGATACTTCACTTCAGGTTTTCTGTATCCCTTCGACCTTCTTATTGACGATGAAACACAGAAATTGCATCCGAATTTAATACAAAAGGCACAATGCCGTCTTAAGTACAAGAGGACTGACACTTTAACTTTCTACGATTTGAACCTCACCTGTGAGTCCAGCTTTAGATTTCGATGCTTCACTTCAGGTTTACTGAATCCCTTGGACCTTCTTATTGATGATGAAACACAGAAATTGCATCCGAACTTAAAACAAAATGCACAATGCCGACTTAAGTACAAGAGGACTGACACACTAACTTTCTACGATTTGAACCTCTCCTGTGAGTCCAGTTTTAGATTCCGATGCTTCACTTCAGGTTTACTGTATCCCTAGGATCTTCTTATTGACGATGAAACACAGAAATTGCATACGAATTTAATACAAAAGGCACAATGCAGACTTAAGTACAAGAGGACTGACACTCTAACTTTCTATGATTTGAACCTCTCCTGTGAGTCCAGTTTTAGATTCCGATGCTTCACTTCAGGTTTACTGTATCCCTTGGACCTTCTTATTGACGATGAAACACAGAAATTGCATCCGAATTTAATACAAAAGGCACAATGCTGACTTAAGTACAAGAGGACTGACACTCTAAATTTCTATGATTTGAACCACTCCTGTGAGTCCCGTGTTAGATTCCGATGCTTCACTTCAGGTGTAATGTATCCCTTGGACCTTCTTATAAACGATGAAACACAGAAATTACATCCGAATTTAATCCAAAAGGCACAATGCCGACCAATGTACAAGAGGAATGACACTCTAACTTTCTATGATTTGAACCTCTCCTGTGAGTCCAGTTTTAGATTCCGATGCTTCACTTCAGGTTCACTGTATCCCTTGGATCTTCTTATTGACGAAGAAACGCAGAATTTGCATCCGAATTTAATACAAAAGGCACAATGCCGACTTAAGTACAAGAGGACTGACAATCTAACTTTCTATCATTTGAACCTCTCCTGTGAGTCCGGTTTTGATTCCGATGCATCACTTCAGGTTTACTGTATCCCTTGGACCTTCTTATTGACGATGAAACACAGAAATTGCATCCGAATTTAATACAAAAGCCACAATGCCGACTTAAGTACAAGAGGACTGACACTCTAACTTTCTATGATTTGAACCACTCCTGTAGTCCAGTTTAAGATTCCGATGCTTCACTTCAGGTTTACTGTATCCCTTGGACCTTCTTATTGACGATGAAACACAGTAATTGCATCCGAATTTAATACAAAAGGCACAATGCCGACGTAAGTACAAGAGCACTGACACTCTAACTTTCTATGATTTGAACCTCTCCTGTGAGTCCAGTTTTAGATTCCGATGCTTCACTTCAGGTTTACTGTATCCCTAGGACCTTCTTATTGACGATGAAACAACACAGAAATTGCATCCGAATTTCATACAATAGGCACAATGCCGACTTAAGTACAAGAGGACGACACTCTAAGTTTCTTTGATTTGAACCTATCCTGGGATTCCAGTTTTAGATTCCGATGCTTCACTTAAGGTTTTCTGTATCCCTTGGACATTCTTATTGACGATGAAACAGAGAAATTGCATCCGAATTTAATACAAAAGGCACAATGCCGACTTTAGTACAAGAGGACTGACACTCTAACTTTCTATGATTTGAACCTCACCTGTGAGTGCAGTTTTAGATTTCGTTGCTTCACTTCAGGTTTACTGAATCCCTTGGACCTTCTTATTGACGATGAAACACAGAAATTGCATCCGAATTTAATACAAAATGCACAATGCCGACTTAAGTACAAGAGAACTGACACTCTAAATTTCTATGATTTGAACCTCTCCTGTGAGTTCAGTTTTAGATTCCGATGCTTCACTTCAGGTTTACTGTATCCCTTGGACCTTCTTATTGACGATGAAACACAGAAATTGCATACGAATTTAATACTAAATGCACAATGCCGACTTAAGTACAAGAGGACAGACACTCTAACATTCTATGATTTGAACCACTCCTGTGAGACCAGTTATAGATTCCGATGCTTCACTTCAGTTTTACTGTATCCCTAGGACTTTCTTATTGACGATGAAACACAGAAATAGCATCCGAATTTAATACAAAAGGCACAATGCCGACCTAAGTACAAGAGGACTGACACACTAACTTTCTATGATTTGAACCTCTCCTGTGAGTCCAGTTTTAGATTCCGATGCTTCACTTCAGGTTTACTGTATCCCTTGGACCTTCTTATTGACGATGAAACACAGATATTGCATCCGAATTTAATACAAAAGGCACAATGCTGACTTAAGTACAAGAGGACTGACAATCTAAATTTCTATGATTTGAACCACCCCTGTGAGTCCCGTGTTAGATTCCGATGCTTCTCTTCAGGTTTAATGTATCCCTTGGACCTTCTGATAAACGATGAAACACAGAAATTACATCCGAATTTAATCCAAAAGGCACAATGCCGACCTATGTACAAGAGGACTGACACTCTAACTTTCTATGATTTGAACCTCTCCTGTGAGTCCAGTTTAAGATTCCGATGCTTCACTTCAGGTTTACTGTATACCTTGGACCTTCTTATTGACGATGTAACACAGAAATTGCATCCGAATTTAATACAAAAGGCACAATGCCGACTTAAGTACAAGAGGACTGACACTCTAACTTTCTATGATATGAACATCTCCTGTGAGTACAATTTTAGATTCCGTTGCTTCACTTCAGGTTAACAGCATCCCTTGGACCTTCTTATTGACGATGAAACACAGAAATTGCATCCGAATTTAATACAACAGGCACAATGCCGACTGAAGTACAAGAGGACTGGCACTCTAACTTTCTATGATTTGAGCCACTCCTGTGATCCCAGTTATAGATTTTGATACTTCACTTCAGGTTTTCTGTATCCCTTCGACCTTCTTATTGACGATGAAACACAGAAATTGCATCCGAATTTAATACAAAAGGCACAATGCCGTCTTAAGTACAAGAGGACTGACACTTTAACTTTCTATGATTTGAACCTCACCTGTGAGTCCAGCTTTAGATTTCGATGCTTCACTTCAGGTTTACTGAATCCCTTGGACCTTCTTATTGATGATGAAACACAGAAATTGCATCCGAACTTAAAACAAAATGCACAATGCCGACTTAAGTACAAGAGGACTGACACACTAACTTTCTACGATTTGAACCTCTCCTGTGAGTCCAGTTTTAGATTCCGATGCTTCACTTCAGGTTTACTGTATCCCTAGGATCTTCTTATTGACGATGAAACACAGAAATTGCATACGAATTTAATACAAAAGGCACAATGCAGACTTAAGTACAAGAGGACTGACACTCTAACTTTCTATGATTTGAACCTGTCCTGTGAGTCCAGTTTTAGATTCCGATGCTTCACTTCAGGTTTACTGTATCCCTTGGACCTTCTTATTGACGATGAAACACAGAAATTGCATCCGAATTTAATACAAAAGGCACAATGCTGACTTAAGTACAAGAGGACTGACACTCTAAATTTCTATGATTTGAACCACTCCTGTGAGTCCCGTGTTAGATTCCGATGCTTCACTTCAGGTGTAATGTATCCCTTGGACCTTCTTATAAACGATGAAACACAGAAATTACATCCGAATTTAATCCAAAAGGCACAATGCCGACCAATGTACAAGAGGACTGACACTCTAACTTTCTATGATTTGAACCTCTCCTGTGAGTCCAGTTTTAGATTCCGATGCTTCACTTCAGGTTTACTGTATCCCTTGGATCTTCTTATTGACGAAGAAACGCAGAATTTGCATCCGAATTTAATACAAAAGGCACAATGCCGACTTAAGTACAAGAGGACTGACAATCTAACTTTCTATCATTTGAACCTCTCCTGTGAGTCCGGTTTTGATTCCGATGCATCACTTCAGGTTTACTGTATCCCTTGGACCTTCTTATTGACGATGAAACACAGAAATTGCATCCGAATTTAATACAAAAGGCACAATGCCGACTTAAGTACAAGAGGACTGACACTCTAACTTTCCATGATTTGAACCACTCCTGTGAGTCCAGTTTAAGATTCCGATGCTTCACTTCAGGTGTACTGTATCCCTTGGACCTTCTTATTGACGATGAAACACAGTAATTGCATCCGAATTTAATACATTAGGCACAATGCCGACTTAAGTACAAGAGGACTGACACTCTAACTTTCTTTGATTTGAACCTCTCCTGGGATTCCAGTTTTAGATTCCGATTCTTCACTTCAGGTTTTCTGTATCCCTTGGACCTTCTTATTGACGATGAAACACAGAAATTGGATCCGAATTTAATACAAAAGGCACAATGCCGACTTTAGTACAAGAGGACTGACACTCTAACTGTCAATGATTTGAACCTCACATGTGAGTGCAGTTTTAGATTCCGATGCTTCACTTCAGGTTTACTGTATCCCTTGGACCTTCTTATTGACGATGAAACACAGAAATTGCATACGAATTTAATACTAAATGCACAATGCCGACTTAAGTACAAGAGGACTGACACTCTAACTTTCTATGATTTGAACCACTCCTGTGAGGCCAGTTATAGATTCCGATGCTTCACTTCTGTTTTACTGTATCCCTTGGACTTTCTTATTGACGATGAAACACAGAAATTGCATCCGAATTTAATACAAAAGGCACAATGCCGACTTAAGTACAAGAGGACTGACACTCTAACTTTCTATGATTTGAACCTCTCCTGTGAGTCCAGTTTTAGATTCCGATGCTTCACTTCAGGTTTACTGTATCCCTTGGACCTTCTTATTGACGATGAAACACAGAAATTGCATCCGAATTTAATACAAAAGGCACAATGCTGACTTAAGTACAAGAGGACTGACACTCTAAATTTTATGATTTGAACCACTCCTGTGAGTCCCGTGTTAGATTCCGATGCTTCACTTCAGGTTTAATGTATCCCTTGGACCTTCTTATAAACGATGAAACACAGAAATTACATCCGAATTTAATCCAAAAGGCAAAATGCCGACCTATGTACAAGAGGGCTGACACACTAACTTTCTATGATTTGAACCTCTCCTGTGAGTCTAGTTTTAGATTCCGATGCTTCACTTCAGGTTTACTGTATCCCTTGGACCTTCTTATTGACGATGAAACACAGAATTTTCATCCGAATTTAATACAAAAGGCAGAGTGCCGACTTAAGTACAAGAGGACTGACACTCTAACTTTCCATGATTTGAACCTCTCCTGTGAGTCCGGTTTTCGATTCCGATGCTTCACTTCAGGTTAACTGTATCCCTTGGACCTTCTTATTGACGATGAAACACAGTAATTGCATCCGAATTTAATACAAAAGGCACAATGCCGACTTAAGTACAAGAGGACTGACACTCTAACTTTCTATGATTTGAAAATCTCCTGTGAGTCCAGTTTTAGATTCCGATGCTTCACTTCAGGTTTACTGTATCCCTAGGACCTTCTTATTGAGGATGAAACAACACAGAAAATGCATCCGGATTTCATACAAAAGGCACAATGCCGACTTAAGTACAAGAGGACTGACACTCTAACTTACTTTGATTTGAACCTCTCCTGGGATTCCAGTTTTAGATTCCGATGCTTCACTTCAGGTTTTCTGTATCCCTTGGACCTTCTTATTGACGATGAAACACAGAAATTGCATCCGAATTTAATACAAAAAGCACAATGCCGACTTTAGTACAAGAGGACTGACACTCTAACTTTCTATGATTTGAACCTCACCTGTGAGTGCAGTTTTAGATTTCGATGCTTCACTTCAGGTTTACTGAATCCCTTGGACCTTCTTATTGACGATGAAACACAGAAATTGCATCCGAATTTAATACAAAATGCACAATGCCGACTTAAGTACATGAGGACTGAAACACTAAATTTCTATGATTGGAACCTCTCCTGTGAGTTCAGTTTTAGATTCCGATGCTTCACTTCAGGTTTACTGTATCCCTTGGACCTTCTTATTGACGATGAAACACAGAAATTGCATACGAATTTAATACTAAATGCACAATGCCGACTTAAGTACAAGAGGACTGACACTCTAACTTTCTATGATTTGAACCACTCCTGTGAGGCCAGTTATAGATTCCGATGCTTCACTTCATTTTTACTGTATCCCTTGGACTTTCTTATTGACGATGAAACACAGAAATTGCATCCGAATTTAATACAAAAGGCACAATGCCGACTTAAGTACAAAAGGACTGACACTCTAACTTTCTATGATTTGAACCTCTCCTGTGGGTCCAGTTTTAGATTCCGATGCTTGACTTCAGGTTTACTGTATCCCTTGGACCTTCTTATTGACGATGAAACACAGAAATTGCATCCGAATTTAATACAAAAGGCACAAATCTGACTTAAGTACAAGAGGACTGACACTCTAAATTTCTATGATTTGAACCACTCCTGTGAGTCCCGTGTTAGATTCCGATGCTTCACTTCAGGTTTAATGTATCCCTTGGACCTTCTTATAAACGATGAAACAGAGAAATTATATCCGAATTTAATCCAAAAGGCACAATCCGGACCCATGTACAAGAGGACTGACACTCTAACTCTCTATGATTTGAACCTCTCCTGTGAGTCCAGTTTTAGATTCCGATGCTTCACTTCAGGTTTACTGTATCCCTTGGACCTTCTTATTGACGATGAAACACAGAATTTGCATCCGAATTTAATACAAAAGGCACAATGCCGACTTAAGTACAAGGGGACTGACACTCTAACTTTCTATGATTTGAACCTCTCCTGTGAGTCCGGTTTTCGATTCCGATGCTTCACTTCAGGTTTACTGTATCCCTTGGACCTTCTTATTGACGATGAAACACAGAAATTGCATCCGAATTTTATACAAAAGGCACAATGCCGACTTAAATACAAGAGGACTGACACTCTAACTTTCCATGATTTGAACCACTCCTGTGAGTCCAGTTTAAGATTCCGATGATTCACTTCAGGTTTACTGTATCCCTTGGACCTTCTTATTGACAATGAAACACAGTAATTGCATCCGAATTTAATACATTAGGCACAATGCCGACTTAAGTATAAGAGAACTGACACTCTAACTTCCCATGATTTGAACCTCTCCTGTGAGTCCAGTTTTAAATTCCGATGCTTCACTTCAGGTTTACTGTATCCCTAGGACCTTCTTATTGACGATGAAACAACACAGAAATTGCACCCGGATTTCATACAAAAGGCACAATGCCGACTTAAGTACAAGAGGACTGACACTCTAACTTTCTATGATTTGAACCTCACCTGTGAGTGCAGTTTTAGATTTCGATGCTTCACTTCAGGTTTACTGAATCCCTTCGACCTTCTTATTGACGATGAAACACAGAAATTGCATCCGAATTTAATACAAAATGCACAATGCCGACTTAAGTACAAGAGGACTGACACTCTAAATTTCTATGATTTGAACCTCTCCTGTGAGTTCAGTTTTAGATTCCGATGCTTCACTTCAGGTTTACTGTATCCCTTGGACCTTCTTATTGACGATGAAACACAGAAATTGCATACGAATTTAATACTAAATGCACAATGCCGACTTAAGTACAAGAGGACTGACACTCTAACTTTCTATGATTTGAACCACTCCTGTGAGGCCAGTTATAGATTCCGATGTTTCACTTCTCTTTTACTGTAATCCCTTGGACTTTCTTATTGACGATGAAACACAGAAATTGCATCCGAATTTAATACAAAAGGCACAATGCCGACTTAAGTACAAGAGGACTGACACTCTAACTTTCTATGATTTGAACCTCTCCTGTGAGTCCAGTTTTAGATTCCGATGCTTCACTGCAGGTTTACTGTATCCCTCGGACCTTCTTATTGACGATGAAACACAGAATTTGCATCCGAATTTAATACAAAAGGCAGAGTGCCGACTTAAGTACAAGAGGACTGACACTCTAACTTTCTATGATTTGAACCCCTCCTGTGAGTCCGGTTTTCGATTCCGATGCTTCACTTCAGGTTTACTGTATCCCTTGGACCTTCTTATTGACGAGGAAACACAGAAATTGCATCCGAATTTAATACAAAAGGTACAATGCCGACTTAAGTACAAGAGGACTGACACTCTAACTTTCTATGATTTGAACCACTCCTGTGAGTCCAGTTTAAGATTCCGATGCTTCACTTCAGGTTTACTGTATCCCTTGGACCTTCTTATTGACGATGAAACACAGTAATTGCATCCGAATTTAATACAAAAGGCACAATGCCGACTTAAGTACAAGAGGATTGACACTCTAACTTTCTATGATTTGAACCTCTCCTGGGATTCTAGTTTTAGATTCCGATGCTTCACTTCAGGTTTTCTGTATCCCTTGGACCTTCTTATTGACGATGAAACACAGAAATTGCATCCGAATGTAATACTAAATGCACAATGCCGACTTAAGTACAAGAGGACTGACACTCTAACTTTCTATGATTTGAACCACTCCTGTGGGGCCAGTTATAGATTCCGATGCTTCACTTCAGTTTTACTGTATCCCTTGGACTTTCTTATTGACGATGAAACACAGAAATTGCATCCGAATTTAATACAAAAGGCACAATGCCGACTTAAGTACAAAAGGACTGACACTCTAACTTTGAACCTCTCCTGTGGGTCCAGTTTTAGATTCCGATGCTTCACTTCAGGTTTATGTATCCCTTGGACCTTCTTATTGACGATGAAACACAGAAATTGCATCCGAATTTAATACAAAAGGCACTATGCTGACTTAAGTACAAGAGGACTGACACTCTAAATTTCTGTGATTTGAACCACTCCTGTGAGTCCCTTGTTAGATTCCGATGCTTCACTTCAGGTTTAATGTATCCCTTGGACCTTCTTATAAACGATGAAACAGAGAAATTACATCCGAATTTAATCCAAAAGGCACAATGCCGACCTATGTACAAGAGGACTGACTCTCTAACTTTCTATGATTTGAACCTCTCCTGTGAGTCCAGTTTTCGATTCCGATGCTTCACTTCAGGTTTACTGTATCCCTTGGACCTTCTTATTGACGATGAAACACAGAAATTGCATCCGAATTTAATACAAAAGGCACAATGCCGACTTAAGTACAAGAGGACTGACACTCAAACTTTCTATGATTTGAACCACTCCTGTGAGTCCAGTTTAAGATTCAAATGCTTCACTTCAGGTTTACTGTATCCCTTGGACCTTCTTATTGACGATGAAACACAGTAAATGCATCCGAATTTAATACAAAAGGCACAATGCCGTCTTAAGTACAAGAGGACTGACACTTTAACTTTCTATGATTTGAACCTCACCTGGGAGTCCAGCTTTAGATTTCGATGCTTCACTTCAGGTTTACTGAATCCCTTGGACCTTCTTATTGACGATGAAACACAGTAATTGCATCCGAATTTAAAACAAAATGCACGTTGCCGACTTAAGTACAAGAAGACTGACACACTAACTTTCTACGATTTGAACCTCTCCTGTGAGTCCAGTTTTAGATTCCGATGCTTCACTTCAGGTTTACTGTATACCTAGGATCTTCTTATTGACGATGAAACACAGAAATTGCATACGAATTTAATACAAAAGGCACAATGCAGACTTAAGTACAAGAGGACTGACACTCTAACTTTCTATGATTTGAACCTCTCCTGTGAGTCCAGTTTTGGATTCCGATGCTTCACTTCAGGTTTACTGTATCCCTTGGACCTTCTTATTGACGATGAAACACAGAAATTGCATCCGAATTTAATACAAAAGGCACAATGCTGACTTAAGTACAAGAGGACTGACACTCTAAATTACTATGATTTGAACCACTCCTGTGAGTCCCGTGTTAGATTCCGATGCTTCACTTCAGGTTTAATGTATCCCTTGGACCTTCTTATAAACGATGAAACACAGAAATTACATCCGAATTTAATCCAAAAGGCACAATGCCTACCTACGTACAAGAGGACTGACACTCTAACTTTCTATGATTTGAACCTCTCCTGTGAGTCCAGTTTTAGATTCCGATGCTTCACTTCAGGTTTACTGTATCCCTTGGACCTTCTTATTGACGATGAAACACAGAAATTGCATACGAATTTAATACTAAATGCACAATGCCGACTTAAGTACAAGAGGACTGACACTCTAACTTTCTATGATTTGAACCACTCCTGTGAGGCCAGTTATAGATTCCGATGCTTCACTTCATTTTTACTGTATCCCTTGGACTTTCTTATTGACGATGAAACACAGAAATTGCATCCGAATTTAATACAAAAGCACAATGCCGACTTAAGTACAAGAGGACTGACACTCTAACTTTCCATGATTTGAACCACTCCTGTGAGTCCAGTTTAAGATTCCGATGCTTCACTTCAGGTTTACTGTATCCCTTGGACCTTCTTATTGACGATGAAACACAGTAATTGCATCCGAATTTAATACATTAGGCACAATGCCGACTTAAGTACAAGAGGACTGACACTCTAACTTTCTATGATTTGAACCTCTCCTGTGAGTCCAGTTTTAGATTCCGATGCTTCACTTCAGGTTTACTGTATCCCTAGGACCTTCTTATTGACGATGAAACAACACAGAAATTGCATCCGGATTTCATACAAAAGGCACAATGCCGACTTAAGTACAAGAGGACTGACACTCTAACTTTCTTTGATTTGAACCTCTCCTGGGATTCCAGTTTTAGATTCCGATTCTTCACTTCAGGTTTTCTGTATCCCTTGGACCTTCTTATTGACGATGAAACACAGAAATTGCATCCGAATTTAATACAAAAGGCACAATGCCGACTTTAGTACAAGAGGACTGACACTCTAACTTTCTATGATTTGAACCACTCCTGTGAGGCCAGTTATAGATTCCGATGCTTCACTTCAGTTTTACTGTATCCCTTGGACTTTCTTAATGACGATGAAACACAGAAATTGCATCCGAATTTAATACAAAAGGCACAATGCCGACTTAAGTACAAAAGAACTGACACTCTAACTTTCTATGATTTGAACCTCTCCTGTGGGTCCAGTTCTAGATTCCGATGCTTCACTTCAGGTTTACTGTATCCCTTGGACCTTCTTATTGACGATGAAACACAGAAATTGCTTCCGAATTTAATACAAAAGGCACAATGCTGACTTAAGTACAAGAGGACTGACACTCTAAATTTCTATGATTTGAACCACTCCTGTGAGTCCCATGTTAGATTCCGATGCTTCACTTCAGGTTCAATGTATCCCTTGGACCTTCTTATAAACGATGAAACAGAGAAATTACATCCGAATTTAATCCAAAAGGCAAAATGCCGACCTATGTACAAGAGGACTGACACTCTAACTTTCAATGATTTGAACCTCTCCTGTGAGTCCAGTTTTAGATTCCGATGCTTCACTTCAGGTTTACTGTATCCCTTGGACCTTCTTATTGACGATGAAACACAGAATTTGCATCCGAATTTAATACAAAAGGCACAATGCCGACTTAAGTACAAGAGGACTGACACTCTAACTTTCTATGATTTGAACCTCTCCTGTGAGTCCGGTTTTCGATTCCGATGCTTCACTTCAGGTTTACTGTATTCCTTGGACATTCTTATTGACGATGAAACACAGAAATTGCATCCGAATTTTATACAAAAGGCACAATGCCGACTTAAGTACAAGAGGACTGACACTCTAACTTTCCATGATTTGAACCACTCCTGTGAGTCCAGTTTAAGATTCCGATGCTTCACTTCAGGTTTACTGTATCCCTTGGACCTTCTTATTGACGATGAAACACAGAAATTGCATCCGAATTTAATACATTAGGCACAATGCCGACTTAAGTACAAGAGGACTGACACTCTAACTTTCTTTGATTTGAACCTCTCCTGGGATTCCAGTTTTAGATTCCGATTCTTCACTTCAGGTTTTCTGTATCCCTTGGACCTTCTTATTGACGATGAAACACAGAAATTGTATCCGAATTTAATACAAAAGACACAATGCCGACTTTAGTACAAGAGGACTGACACTCTAACTTTCTATGATTTGAACTTCACCTGTGAGTGCAGTTTTAGATTTCGATGCTTCACATCAGGTTTACTAAATCCCTTGGACCTT
This sequence comes from Schistocerca americana, assembly GCF_021461395.2. Classification (NCBI taxonomy): domain Eukaryota; kingdom Metazoa; phylum Arthropoda; class Insecta; order Orthoptera; family Acrididae; genus Schistocerca; species Schistocerca americana. The sequence goes on along the minus strand of NW_025725994.1, from coordinate 33,718 downwards.
CTTATTGACGATGAAACACAGAAATTGCATCCGAATTTAATACAAAATGCACAATGCCGACTTAAGTACAAGAGGACTGACACTCTAAATTTCTATGATTTGAACCTCTCCTGTGAGCTCAGTTTTAGATTCCGATGCTTCACTTCAGGTTTACTGTATCCCTTGGACCTTCTTATTGACGATGAAGCACAGAAATTGCATACGAATTTAATACTAAATGCACAATGCCGACTTAAGTACAAGAGGACTGACACTCTAACTTTCTATGATTTGAACCACTCTTGTGAGGCCAGTTATAGATTCCGATGCTTCACTTCTGTTTTACTGTATCCCTTGGACTTTCTTATTGACGATGAAACACAGAAATTGCATCCGAATTTAATACAAAAAGCACATTGGCGACTTAAGTACAAGAGGGCTGACACTCTAACTTTCTATGATTTGAACCTCTCCTGTGAGTCCAGTTTTAGATTCCGATGCTTCACTTCAGGTTTACTGTATCCCTTGGACCTTCTTATTGACGATGAAACACAGAAATTGCATCCGAATTTAATACAAAAGGCACAATGCTGACTTAAGTACAAGAGGTCTGACACTCTAAATTTCTATGATTTGAACCACTCCTGTGAGTCCCCTGTTAGATTCCGATGCTTCACTTCAGGTTTAATGTATCCCTTGGACCTTCTTATAAACGATGAAACACAGAAATTACATCCGAATTTAATCCAAAAGGCACAATGCCGACCTATGTACAAGAGGACTGACACTCTAACTTTCTATGATTTGAACCTCTCCTGTGAGTCCAGTTTTAGATTCCGATGCTTCACTTCAGGATTACTGTATCCCTTGAACCTTCTTATTGACGATGAAACACAGTAATTGCATCCGAATTTAATACAAAAGGCACAATGCCGACTTAAGTACAAGAGGACTGACACTCTAACTTTCTATGATTTGAACCTCTCTTGTGAGTCCGGTTTTCGATTCCGATGCTTCACTTCAGGTTTACTGTATCCCTTGGACCTTCTTATTGACGATGAAACACAGAAATTGCATCCGAATTTAATACAAAAGGCCCAATGCCGACTTAAGTACTAGAGGACTGACACTCTAACTTTCTAAGATTTGAACCACTCCTGTGAGTCCACTTTAAGATTCCGATGCTTCACTTCAGGTTTACTGTATCCCTTGGACCTTCTTATTGACGATGAAACACAGTAATTGCATCCGAATTTCATACTAAAGGCACAATGCCGACTTAAGTACAAGAGGACTGACACTCTAACTTTCTATGATTTGAACCTCTCTTGTGAGTCCAGTTTTAGATTCCGATGCTTCACTTCAGGTTTACTGTATCCCTAGGACCTTCTTATTGACGATGAAACAACACAGAAATTGCTTCCGGATTTCATACAAAAGGCACAATGCCGACTTAAGTACAAGAGGACTGACACTAACTTTCTATGATTTGAACCTCTCCTGTGAGTCCGGTTTTCGATTCCGATGCTTCACTTCAGGTTTACTGTATCCCTTGGACCTTCTTATTGACGATGAAACACAGAAATTGCATCCGAATTCAATACAAAAGGCACAATGCCGGCTTTAGTACAAGAGGACTGACACTCTAACTTTCTATGATTTGAACCTCACCAGTGAGTGCAGTTTTAGATTTCGATGCTTCACTTCAGGTTTACTGAATCCCTTGGACCTTCTTATTGACGATGAAACACAGAAATTGCATCCGAATTTAATACAAAATGCACAATGCCGACTTAAGTACAAGAGGACTGACACTCTAAATTTCTGTGATTTGAACCTCTCCTGTGAGTTCAGTTTTAGATTCCGATGTTTCACTTCAGGATTACTGTATCCCTTGGACCTTCTTATTGACGATGAAACACAGAAATTGCATACGAATTTAATACTAAATGCACAATGCCGACTTAAGGACAAGAGGACTGACACTCTAACTTTCTATGATTTGAACCACTCCTGTGAGGCCAGTTATAGATTCCGATTCTTCACTTCAGTTTTACTGTATCCCTTGGACTTTCTTATTGACGATGAAACACAGAAATTGCATCCGAATTTAATAGAAAAGGCACAATGCCGACTTAAGTACAAGAGGACTGACACTCTAAATTTCTATGATTTGAACCTCTCCGGTGATTCCCGTTTTTGATTCCAATGCCTCACTTCAGGTTTACTGTATCCCTTGGAACTTCCTATTGACGATGAAACACAGAAATTGCATCCGAATTTAATACAAAAGGCATAATGCCGACTTAAGTACAAGATGACTGACACTCTAAGTTTCTCTGATTTGAACCCCTCCTTTGAGTCCAGTTTTAGATTCCGATGCTTCACTTCAGGTTTACTGTATCCCTTGGACCTACTTATTGACGACGAAACACAGTAATTGCATCCGAATTTAATACAAAAGGCACAATGCCGACTTAAGTACAAGAGGACTGACACTCTAACTTTCTATGATTTGAACCACTCCTGTGAGTCCAGTTTTAGATTCCGATGCTTCACTTCAGGTTTACTGTATCCCTAGGACCTTCTTATTGACGATGAAACAACACAGAAATTGCATCCGGATTTCATACAAAAGGCACAATGCCGACTTAAGTACAAGAGGACTGACACTCTAAATTTCTATGATTTGAACCTCTCCTGTGAGTTCAGTTTTAGATTCCGATGCTTCACTTCAGGTTTACTGTATCCCTTGGACATTCTTATTGACGATGAAACACAGAAATTGCATACGAATTTAATACTAAATGCACAATGCCGACTTAAGTACAAGAGGACTGACACTCTAACTTTCTATGATTTGAACCACTCCTGTGAGGCCAGTTATAGATTCCGATGTTTCACTTCTGTTTTACTGAAATCCCTTGGACTTTCTTATTGACGATGAAACACAGAAATTGCATCCGAATTTAATACAAAAGGCACAATGCCGACTTAAGTACAAGAGGACTGACACTCTAACTTTCTATGATTTGAACCTCTCCTGTGAGTCCAGTTTTAGATTCCGATGCTTCACTGCAGGTTTACTGTGTCCCTCGGACCTTCTTATTGACGATGAAACACAGAAATTGCATCCGAATTTAATACAAAAGGCACAATGCTGACTTAAGTACAAGAGGACTGACACTCTAAATTTCTATGATTTGAACCACTCCTGTGAGTCCCGTGTTAGATTCCGATGCTTCACGTCAGGTTTAATGTATCCCTTGGACCTTCTTATAAACGATGAAACACAGAAATTACATCCAAATTTAATCCAAAAGGCACAATGCCGACCTATGTACAAGAGGACTGACACTCTAACTTTCTATCATTTGAACCTCTCCTGTGAGTCCAGTTTTAGTTTCCGATGCTTCACTTCAGGTTTACTGTATATCTTGGACCTTCTTATTGACGATGAAACACAGAATTTGCATCCGAATTTAATACAAAAGGCAGAGTGCCGACTTAAGTACAAGAGGACTGACACTCTAACTTTCTATGATTTGAACCCCTCCTGTGAGTCCGGTTTTCGATTCCGATGCTTCACTTCAGGTTTACTGTATCCCTTGGACCTTCTTATTGACGAGGAAACACAGAAATTGCATCCGAATTTAATACAAAAGGTACAATGCCGACTTAAGTACAAGAGGACTGACACTCTAACTTTCTTTGATTTGAACCACTCCTGTGAGTCCAGTTTAAGATTCCGATGCTTCACTTCAGGTTTACTGTATCCCTTGGACCTTCTTATTGACGATGAAACACAGTAATTGCATCCGAATTTAATACAAAAGGCACAATGCCGACTTAAGTACAAGAGGACTGACACTCTAACTTTCTATGATTTGAACCTCTCCTGGGATTCTAGTTTTAGATTCCGATGCTTCACTTCAGGTTTTCTGTATCCCTTGGACCTTCTTATTGACGATGAAACACAGAAATTGCATCCGAATTTAATACTAAATGCACAATGCCGACTTAAGTACAAGAGGACTGACACTCTAACTTTCTATGATTTGAACCACTCCTGTGGGGCCAGTTATAGATTCCGATGCTTCACTTCAGTTTTACTGTATCCCTTGGACTTTCTTATTGACGATGAAACACAGAAATTGCATCCGAATTTAATACAAAAGGCACAATGCCGACTTAAGTACAAAAGGACTGACACTCTAACTTTGAACCTCTCCTGTGGGTCCAGTTTTAGATTCCGATGCTTCACTTCAGGTTTATGTATCCCTTGGACCTTCTTATTGACGATGAAACACAGAAATTGCATCCGAATTTAATACAAAAGGCACTATGCTGACTTAAGTACAAGAGGACTGACACTCTAAATTTCTGTGATTTGAACCACTCCTGTGAGTCCCTTGTTAGATTCCGATGCTTCACTTCAGGTTTAATGTATCCCTTGGACCTTGTTATAAACGATGAAACAGAGAAATTACATCCGAATTTAATCCAAAAGGCACAATGCCGACCTATGTACAAGTGGACTGACTCTCTAACTTTCTATGATTTGAACCTCTCCTGTGAGTCCAGTTTTCGATTCCGATGCTTCACTTCAGGTTTACTGTATCCCTTGGACCTTCTTATTGACGATGAAACACAGAAATTGCATCCGAATTTAATACAAAAGGCACAATGCCGACTTAAGTACAAGAGGACTGACACTCAAACTTTCTATGATTTGAACCACTCCTGTGAGTCCAGTTTAAGATTCAAATGCTTCACTTCAGGTTTACTGTATCCCTTGGACCTTCTTATTGACGATGAAACACAGTAAATGCATCCGAATTTAATACAAAAGGCACAATGCCGTCTTAAGTACAAGAGGACTGACACTTTAACTTTCTATGATTTGAACCTCACCTGTGAGTCCAGCTTTAGATTTCGATGCTTCACTTCAGGTTTACTGAATCCCTTGGACATTCTTATTGACGATGAAACACAGAAATTGCATCCGAATTTAAAACAAAATGCACGTTGCCGATTTAAGTACAAGAAGACTGACACACTAACTTACTACGATTTGAACCTCTCCTGTGAGTCCAGTTTTAGATTCCGATGCTTCACTTCAGGTTTACTGTATACCTAGGATCTTCTTATTGACGATGAAACACAGAAATTGCATACGAATTTAATACAAAAGGCACAATGCAGACTTAAGTACAAGAGGACTGACACTCTAACTTTCTATGATGTGAACCTCTCCTGTGAGTCCAGTTTTGGATTCCGATGCTTCACTTCAGGTTTACTGTATCCCTTGGACCTTCTTATTGACGATGAAACACAGAAATTGCATCCGAATTTAATACAAAAGGCACAATGCTGACTTAAGTACAAGAGGACTGACACTCTAAATTACTATGATTTGAACCACTCCTGTGAGTCCCGTGTTAGATTCCGATGCTTCACTTCAGGTTTAATGTATCCCTTGGACCTTCTTATAAACGATGAAACACAGAAATTACATCCGAATTTAATCCAAAAGGCACAATGCCGACCTACGTACAAGAGGACTGACACTCTAACTTTCTATGATTTGAACCTCTCCTGTGAGTCCAGTTTTAGATTCCGATGCTTCACTTCAGGTTTACTGTATCCCTTGGACCTTCTTATTGACGATGAAACACAGAATTTGCATCCGAATTTAATACAAAAGGCACAATGCCGACTTAAGTACAAGAAGACTGACACTCTAACTTTCTATGATTTGAACCTCTCCTGTGAGTCCGGTTTTCGATTCCGATGCTTCATTTCAGGTTTACTGCATCGCTTGGACCTTCTTATTGACGATGAAACACAGAAATTGCATCCGAATTTAATACAAAAGCACAATGCCGACTTAAGTACAAGAGGACTGACACTCTAACTTTCCATGATTTGAACCACTCCTGTGAGTCCAGTTTAAGATTCCGATGCTTCACTTCAGGTTTACTGTATCCCTTGGACCTTCTTATTGACGATGAAACACAGTAATTGCATCCGAATTTAATACATTAGGCACAATGCCGACTTAAGTACAAGAGGACTGACACTCTAACTTTCTATGATTTGAACCTCTCCTGTGAGTCCAGTTTTAGATTCCGATGCTTCACTTCAGGTTTACTGTATCCCTAGGACCTTCTTATTGACGATGAAACAACACAGAAATTGCATCCGGATTTCATACAAAAGGCACAATGCCGACTTAAGTACAAGAGGACTGACACTCTACCTTTCTTTGATTTGAACCTCTCCTGGGATTCCAGTTTTAGATTCCGATTCTTCACTTCAGGTTTTCTGTATCCCTTGGACCTTCTTATTGACGATGAAACACAGAAATTGCATCCGAATTTAATACAAAAGGCACAATGCCGACTTTAGTACAAGAGGACTGACACTCTAACTTTCTATGATTTGAACCACTCCTGTGAGGCCAGTTATAGATTCCGATGCTTCACTTCAGTTTTACTGTATCCCTTGGACTTTCTTATTGACGATGAAACACAGAAATTGCATCCGAATTTAATACAAAAGGCACAATGCCGACTTAAGTACAAAAGGACTGACACTCTAACTTTCTATGATTTGAACCTCTCCTGTGGGTCCAGTTCTAGATTCCGATGCTTCACTTCAGGTTTACTGTATCCCTTGGACCTTCTTATTGACGATGAAACACAGAAATTGCATCCGAATTTAATACAAAAGGCACAATGCTGACTTAAGTACAAGAGGACTGACACTCTAAATTTCTATGATTTGAACCACTCCTGTGAGTCCCATGTTAGATTCCGATGCTTCACCTCAGGTTTAATGTATCCCTTGGACCTTCTTATAAACGATGAAACAGAGAAATTACATCCGAATTTAATCCAAAAGGCAAAATGCCGACCTATGTACAAGAGGACTGACACTCTAACTTTCTATGATTTGAACCTCTCCTGTGAGTCCAGTTTTAGATTCCGATGCTTCACTTCAGGTTTACTGTATCCCTTGGACCTTCTTATTGACGATGAAACACAGAATTTGCATCCGAATTTAGTACAAAAGGCACAATGCCGACTTAAGTACAAGAGGACTGACACTCTAACTTTCTATGATTTGAACCTCTCCTGTGAGTCCGGTTTTCGATTCCGATGCTTCACTTCAGGTTTACTGTATCCCTTGGACCTTCTTATTGACGAGGAAACACAGAAATTGCATCCGAATTTAATACAAAAGGTACAATGCCGACTTAAGTACAAGAGGACTGACACTCTAACTTTCTTTGATTTGAACCACTCCTGTGAGTCCAGTTTAAGATTCCGATGCTTCACTTCAGGTTTACTGTATCCCTTGGACCTTCTTATTGACGATGAAACACAGTAATTGCATCCGAATTTAATACAAAAGGCACAATGCCGACTTAAGTACAAGAGGACTGACACTCTAACTTTCTATGATTTGAACCTCTCCTGGGATTCTAGTTTTAGATTCCGATGCTTCACTTCAGGTTTTCTGTATCCCTTGGACCTTCTTATTGACGATGAAACACAGAAATTGCATCCGAATTTAATACTAAATGCACAATGCCGACTTAAGTACAAGAGGACTGACACTCTAACTTTCTATGATTTGAACCACTCCTGTGGGGCCAGTTATAGATTCCGATGCTTCACTTCAGTTTTACTGTATCCCTTGGACTTTCTTATTGACGATGAAACACAGAAATTGCATCCGAATTTAATACAAAAGGCACAATGCCGACTTAAGTACAAAAGGACTGACACTCTAACTTTGAACCTCTCCTGTGGGTCCAGTTTTAGATTCCGATGCTTCACTTCAGGTTTATGTATCCCTTGGACCTTCTTATTGACGATGAAACACAGAAATTGCATCCGAATTTAATACAAAAGGCACTATGCTGACTTAAGTACAAGAGGACTGACACTCTAAATTTCTGTGATTTGAACCACTCCTGTGAGTCCCTTGTTAGATTCCGATGCTTCACTTCAGGTTTAATGTATCCCTTGGACCTTGTTATAAACGATGAAACAGAGAAATTACATCCGAATTTAATCCAAAAGGCACAATGCCGACCTATGTACAAGTGGACTGACTCTCTAACTTTCTATGATTTGAACCTCTCCTGTGAGTCCAGTTTTCGATTCCGATGCTTCACTTCAGGTTTACTGTATCCCTTGGACCTTCTTATTGACGATGAAACACAGAAATTGCATCCGAATTTAATACAAAAGGCACAATGCCGACTTAAGTACAAGAGGACTGACACTCAAACTTTCTATGATTTGAACCACTCCTGTGAGTCCAGTTTAAGATTCAAATGCTTCACTTCAGGTTTACTGTATCCCTTGGACCTTCTTATTGACGATGAAACACAGTAAATGCATCCGAATTTAATACAAAAGGCACAATGCCGTCTTAAGTACAAGAGGACTGACACTTTAACTTTCTATGATTTGAACCTCACCTGTGAGTCCAGCTTTAGATTTCGATGCTTCACTTCAGGTTTACTGAATCCCTTGGACATTCTTATTGACGATGAAACACAGAAATTGCATCCGAATTTAAAACAAAATGCACGTTGCCGATTTAAGTACAAGAAGACTGACACACTAACTTTCTACGATTTGAACCTCTCCTGTGAGTCCAGTTTTAGATTCCGATGCTTCACTTCAGGTTTACTGTATACCTAGGATCTTCTTATTGACGATGAAACACAGAAATTGCATACGAATTTAATACAAAAGGCACAATGCAGACTTAAGTACAAGAGGACTGACACTCTAACTTTCTATGATGTGAACCTCTCCTGTGAGTCCAGTTTTGGATTCCGATGCTTCACTTCAGGTTTACTGTATCCCTTGGACCTTCTTATTGACGATGAAACACAGAAATTGCATCCGAATTTAATACAAAAGGCACAATGCTGACTTAAGTACAAGAGGACTGACACTCTAAATTACTATGATTTGAACCACTCCTGTGAGTCCCGTGTTAGATTCCGATGCTTCACTTCAGGTTTAATGTATCCCTTGGACCTTCTTATAAACGATGAAACACAGAAATTACATCCGAATTTAATCCAAAAGGCACAATGCCGACCTACGTACAAGAGGACTGACACTCTAACTTTCTATGATTTGAACCTCTCCTGTGAGTCCAGTTTTAGATTCCGATGCTTCACTTCAGGTTTACTGTATCCCTTGGACCTTCTTATTGACGATGAAACACAGAATTTGCATCCGAATTTAATACAAAAGGCACAATGCCGACTTAAGTACAAGAAGACTGACACTCTAACTTTCTATGATTTGAACCTCTCCTGTGAGTCCGGTTTTCGATTCCGATGCTTCATTTCAGGTTTACTGCATCGCTTGGACCTTCTTATTGACGATGAAACACAGAAATTGCATCCGAATTTAATACAAAAGCACAATGCCGACTTAAGTACAAGAGGACTGACACTCTAACTTTCCATGATTTGAACCACTCCTGTGAGTCCAGTTTAAGATTCCGATGCTTCACTTCAGGTTTACTGTATCCCTTGGACCTTCTTATTGACGATGAAACACAGTAATTGCATCCGAATTTAATACATTAGGCACAATGCCGACTTAAGTACAAGAGGACTGACACTCTAACTTTCTATGATTTGAACCTCTCCTGTGAGTCCAGTTTTAGATTCCGATGCTTCACTTCAGGTTTACTGTATCCCTAGGACCTTCTTATTGACGATGAAACAACACAGAAATTGCATCCGGATTTCATACAAAAGGCACAATGCCGACTTAAGTACAAGAGGACTGACACTCTACCTTTCTTTGATTTGAACCTCTCCTGGGATTCCAGTTTTAGATTCCGATTCTTCACTTCAGGTTTTCTGTATCCCTTGGACCTTCTTATTGACGATGAAACACAGAAATTGCATCCGAATTTAATACAAAAGGCACAATGCCGACTTTAGTACAAGAGGACTGACACTCTAACTTTCTATGATTTGAACCACTCCTGTGAGGCCAGTTATAGATTCCGATGCTTCACTTCAGTTTTACTGTATCCCTTGGACTTTCTTATTGACGATGAAACACAGAAATTGCATCCGAATTTAATACAAAAGGCACAATGCCGACTTAAGTACAAAAGGACTGACACTCTAACTTTCTATGATTTGAACCTCTCCTGTGGGTCCAGTTCTAGATTCCGATGCTTCACTTCAGGTTTACTGTATCCCTTGGACCTTCTTATTGACGATGAAACACAGAAATTGCATCCGAATTTAATACAAAAGGCACAATGCTGACTTAAGTACAAGAGGACTGACACTCTAAATTTCTATGATTTGAACCACTCCTGTGAGTCCCATGTTAGATTCCGATGCTTCACCTCAGGTTTAATGTATCCCTTGGACCTTCTTATAAACGATGAAACAGAGAAATTACATCCGAATTTAATCCAAAAGGCAAAATGCCGACCTATGTACAAGAGGACTGACACTCTAACTTTCTATGATTTGAACCTCTCCTGTAAGTCCAGTTTTAGATTCCGATGCTTCACTTCAGGTTTACTGTATCCCTTGGACCTTCTTATTGACGATGAAACACAGAATTTGCATCCGAATTTAATACAAAAGGCACAATGCCGACTTAAGTACAAGAGGACTGACACTCTAACTTTCTATGATTTGAACCTCTCCTGTGAGTCCGGTTTTCGATTCCGATGCTTCACTTCAGGTTTACTGTATTCCTTGGACATTCTTATTGACGATGAAACACAGAAATTGCATCCGGATTTTATACAAAAGGCACAATGCCGACTTAAGTACAAGAGGACTGACACTCTAACTTTCCATGATTTGAACCACTCCTGTGAGTCCAGTTTAAGATTCCGATGCTTCACTTCAGGTTTACTGTATCCCTTGGACCTTCTTATTGACGATGAAACACAGTAATTGCATCCGAATTTAATACATTAGGCACAATGCCGACTTAAGTACAAGAGGACTGACACTCTAACTTTCTTTGATTTGAACCTCTCCTGGGATTCCAGTTTTAGATTCCGATTCTTCACTTCAGGTTTTCTGTATCCCTTGGACCTTCTTATTGACGATGAAACACAGAAATTGTATCCGAATTTAATACAAAAGGCACAATGCCGACTTTAGTACAAGAGGACTGACACTCTAACTTTCTATGATTTGAACCTCACCTGTGAGTGCAGTTTTAGATTTCGATGCTTCACTTCAGGTTTACTAAATCCCTTGGACCTTCTTATTGACGATGAAACACAGAAATTGCATCCGAATTTAATACAAAATGCACAATGCCGACTTAAGTACAAGAGGACTGACACTCTAAATTTCTATGATTTGAACCTCTCCTGTGAGCTCAGTTTTAGATTCCGATGCTTCACTTCAGGTTTACTGTATCCCTTGGACCTTCTTATTGACGATGAAGCACAGAAATTGCATACGAATTTAATACTAAATGCACAATGCCGACTTAAGTACAAGAGGACTGACACTCTAACTTTCTATGATTTGAACCACTCTTGTGAGGCCAGTTATAGATTCCGATCCTTCACTTCTGTTTTACTGTATCCCTTGGACTTTCTTATTGACGATGAAACACAGAAATTGCATCCGAATTTAATACAAAAAGCACAATGGCGACTTAAGTACAAGAGGACTGACACTCTAACTTTCTATGATTTGAACCTCTCCTGTGAGTCCAGTTTTAGATTCCGATGCTTCACTTCAGGTTTACTGTATCCCTTGGACCTTCTTATTGACGATGAAACACAGAAATTGCATCCGAATTTAATACAAAAGGCACAATGCTGACTTAAGTAAGAGGTCTGACACTCTAAATTTCTATGATTTGAACCACTCCTGTGAGTCCCGTGTTAGATTCCGATGCTTCACTTCAGGTTTAATGTATCCCTTGGACCTTCTTATAAACGATGAAACACAGAAATTACATCCGAATTTAATCCAAAAGGCACAATGCCGACCTATGTACAAGAGGACTGACACTCTAACTTTCTATGATTTGAACCTCTCCTGTGAGTCCAGTTTTAGATTCCGATGCTTCACTTCAGGTTTACTGTATCCCTTGAACCTTCTTATTGACGATGAAACACAGTAATTGCATCCGAATTTAATACAAAAGGCACAATGCCGACTTAAGTACAAGAGGACTGACACTCTAACTTTCTATGATTTGAACCTCTCTTGTGAGTCCGGTTTTCGATTCCGATGCTTCACTTCAGGTTTACTGTATCCCTTGGACCTTCTTATTGACGATGAAACACAGAAATTGCATCCGAATTTAATACAAAAGGCCCAATGCCGACTTAAGTACTAGAGGACTGACACTCAAACTTTCTATGATTTGAACCACTCCTGTGAGTCCAGTTTAAGATTCAAATGCTTCACTTCAGGTTTACTGTATCCCTTGGACCTTCTTATTGACGATGAACCACAGTAAATGCATCCGAATTTAATACAAAAGGCACAATGCCGTCTTAAGTACAAGAGGACTGACACTTTAACTTTCTATGATTTGAACCTCACCTGTGAGTCCAGCTTTAGATTTCGATGCTTCACTTCAGGTTTACTGAATCCCTTGGACATTCTTATTGACGATGAAACACAGAAATTGCATCCGAATTTAAAACAAAATGCACGTTGCCGATTTAAGTACAAGAAGACTGACACACTAACTTTCTACGATTTGAACCTCTCCTGTGAGTCCAGTTTTAGATTCCGATGCTTCACTTCAGGTTTACTGTATACCTAGGATCTTCTTATTGACGATGAAACACAGAAATTGCATACGAATTTAATACAAAAGGCACAATGCAGACTTAAGTACAAGAGGACTGACACTCTAACTTTCTATGATGTGAACCTCTCCTGTGAGTCCAGTTTTGGATTCCGATGCTTCACTTCAGGTTTACTGTATCCCTTGGACCTTCTTATTGACGATGAAACACAGAAATTGCATCCGAATTTAATACAAAAGGCACAATGCTGACTTAAGTACAAGAGGACTGACACTCTAAATTACTATGATTTGAACCACTCCTGTGAGTCCCGTGTTAGATTCCGATGCTTCACTTCAGGTTTAATGTATCCCTTGGACCTTCTTATAAACGATGAAACACAGAAATTACATCCGAATTTAATCCAAAAGGCACAATGCCGACCTACGTACAAGAGGACTGACACTCTAACTTTCTATGATTTGAACCTCTCCTGTGAGTCCAGTTTTAGATTCCGATGCTTCACTTCAGGTTTACTGTATCCCTTGGACCTTCTTATTGACGATGAAACACAGAATTTGCATCCGAATTTAATACAAAAGGCACAATGCCGACTTAAGTACAAGAAGACTGACACTCTAACTTTCTATGATTTGAACCTCTCCTGTGAGTCCGGTTTTCGATTCCGATGCTTCATTTCAGGTTTACTGCATCGCTTGGACCTTCTTATTGACGATGAAACACAGAAATTGCATCCGAATTTAATACAAAAGCACAATGCCGACTTAAGTACAAGAGGACTGACACTCTAACTTTCCATGATTTGAACCACTCCTGTGAGTCCAGTTTAAGATTCCGATGCTTCACTTCAGGTTTACTGTATCCCTTGGACCTTCTTATTGACGATGAAACACAGTAATTGCATCCGAATTTAATACATTAGGCACAATGCCGACTTAAGTACAAGAGGACTGACACTCTAACTTTCTATGATTTGAACCTCTCCTGTGAGTCCAGTTTTAGATTCCGATGCTTCACTTCAGGTTTACTGTATCCCTAGGACCTTCTTATTGACGATGAAACAACACAGAAATTGCATCCGGATTTCATACAAAAGGCACAATGCCGACTTAAGTACAAGAGGACTGACACTCTACCTTTCTTTGATTTGAACCTCTCCTGGGATTCCAGTTTTAGATTCCGATTCTTCACTTCAGGTTTTCTGTATCCCTTGGACCTTCTTATTGACGATGAAACACAGAAATTGCATCCGAATTTAATACAAAAGGCACAATGCCGACTTTAGTACAAGAGGACTGACACTCTAACTTTCTATGATTTGAACCACTCCTGTGAGGCCAGTTATAGATTCCGATGCTTCACTTCAGTTTTACTGTATCCCTTGGACTTTCTTATTGACGATGAAACACAGAAATTGCATCCGAATTTAATACAAAAGGCACAATGCCGACTTAAGTACAAAAGGACTGACACTCTAACTTTCTATGATTTGAACCTCTCCTGTGGGTCCAGTTCTAGATTCCGATGCTTCACTTCAGGTTTACTGTATCCCTTGGACCTTCTTATTGACGATGAAACACAGAAATTGCATCCGAATTTAATACAAAAGGCACAATGCTGACTTAAGTACAAGAGGACTGACACTCTAAATTTCTATGATTTGAACCACTCCTGTGAGTCCCATGTTAGATTCCGATGCTTCACCTCAGGTTTAATGTATCCCTTGGACCTTCTTATAAACGATGAAACAGAGAAATTACATCCGAATTTAATCCAAAAGGCAAAATGCCGACCTATGTACAAGAGGACTGACACCCTAACTTTCTATGATTTGAACCTCTCCTGTGAGTCCAGTTTTAGATTCCGATGCTTCACTTCAGGTTTACTGTATCCCTTGGACCTTCTTATTGACGATGAAACACAGAATTTGCATCCGAATTTAATACAAAAGGCACAATGCCGACTTAAGTACAAGAGGACTGACACTCTAACTTTCTATGATTTGAACCTCTCCTGTGAGTCCGGTTTTCGATTCCGATGCTTCACTTCAGGTTTACTGTATTCCTTGGACATTCTTATTGACGATGAAACACAGAAATTGCATCCGGATTTTATACAAAAGGCACAATGCCGACTTAAGTACAAGAGGACTGACACTCTAACTTTCCATGATTTGAACCACTCCTGTGAGTCCAGTTTAAGATTCCGATGCTTCACTTCAGGTTTACTGTATCCCTTGGACCTTCTTATTGACGATGAAACACAGTAATTGCATCCGAATTTAATACATTAGGCACAATGCCGACTTAAGTACAAGAGGACTGACACTCTAACTTTCTTTGATTTGAACCTCTCCTGGGATTCCAGTTTTAGATTCCGATTCTTCACTTCAGGTTTTCTGTATCCCTTGGACCTTCTTATTGACGATGAAACACAGAAATTGTATCCGAATTTAATACAAAAGGCACAATGCCGACTTTAGTACAAGAGGACTGACACTCTAACTTTCTATGATTTGAACCTCACCTGTGAGTGCAATTTTAGATTTCGATGCTTCACTTCAGGTTTACTAAATCCCTTGGACCTTCTTATTGACGATGAAACACAGAAATTGCATCCGAATTTAATACAAAATGCACAATGCCGACTTAAGTACAAGAGGACTGACACTCTAAATTTCTATGATTTGAACCTCTCCTGTGAGCTCAGTTTTAGATTCCGATGCTTCACTTCAGGTTTACTGTATCCCTTGGACCTTCTTATTGACGATGAAGCACAGAAATTGCATACGAATTTAATACTAAATGCACAATGCCGACTTAAGTACAAGAGGACTGACACTCTAACTTTCTATGATTTGAACCACTCTTGTGAGGCCAGTTATAGATTCCGATGCTTCACTTCTG
Source organism: Schistocerca americana (assembly GCF_021461395.2). Taxonomy (NCBI): domain Eukaryota; kingdom Metazoa; phylum Arthropoda; class Insecta; order Orthoptera; family Acrididae; genus Schistocerca; species Schistocerca americana. The sequence continues at coordinate 18,020 of NW_025725994.1, read as the reverse complement.
TTTTACTGTATCCCTTGGACTTTCTTATTGACGATGAAACACAGAAATTGCATCCGAATTTAATACAAAAAGCACAATGGCGACTTAAGTACAAGAGGACTGACACTCTAACTTTCTATGATTTGAACCTCTCCTGTGAGTCCAGTTTTAGATTCCGATGCTTCACTTCAGGTTTACTGTATCCCTTGGACCTTCTTATTGACGATGAAACACAGAAATTGCATCCGAATTTAATACAAAAGGCACAATGCTGACTTAAGTAAGAGGTCTGACACTCTAAATTTCTATGATTTGAACCACTCCTGTGAGTCCCGTGTTAGATTCCGATGCTTCACTTCAGGTTTAATGTATCCCTTGGACCTTCTTATAAACGATGAAACACAGAAATTACATCCGAATTTAATCCAAAAGGCACAATGCCGACCTATGTACAAGAGGACTGACACTCTAACTTTCTATGATTTGAACCTCTCCTGTGAGTCCAGTTTTAGATTCCGATGCTTCACTTCAGGTTTACTGTATCCCTTGAACCTTCTTATTGACGATGAAACACAGTAATTGCATCCGAATTTAATACAAAAGGCACAATGCCGACTTAAGTACAAGAGGACTGACACTCTAACTTTCTATGATTTGAACCTCTCTTGTGAGTCCGGTTTTCGATTCCGATGCTTCACTTCAGGTTTACTGTATCCCTTGGACCTTCTTATTGACGATGAAACACAGAAATTGCATCCGAATTTAATACAAAAGGCCCAATGCCGACTTAAGTACTAGAGGACTGACACTCTAACTTTCTAAGATTTGAACCACTCCTGTGAGTCCAGTTTAAGATTCCGATGCTTCACTTCAGGTTTACTGTATCCCTTGGACCTTCTTATTGACGATGAAACACAGTAATTGCATCCGAATTTCATACAAAAGGCACAATGCCGACTTAAGTACAAGAGGACTGACACTCTAACTTTCTATGATTTGAACCTCTCTTGTGAGTCCAGTTTTAGATTCCGATGCTTCACTTCAGGTTTACTGTATCCCTAGGACCTTCTTATTGACGATGAAACAACACAGAAATTGCTTCCGGATTTCATACAAAAGGCACAATGCCGACTTAAGTACAAGAGGACTGACACTCTAACATTCTTTGATTTGAACCTCTCCTGGGATTCTAGTTTTAGATTCCGATGCTTCACTTCAGGTTTGCTGTATCCCTTGGACCTTCTTATTGACGATGAAACACAGAAATTGCATCCGAATTTAATACAAAAGGCACAATGCCGACTTAAGTACAAGAGGACTGACACTAACTTTCTATGATTTGAACCTCTCCTGTGAGTCCGGTTTTCGATTCCGATGCTTCACTTCAGGTTTACTGTATCACTTGGACCTTCTTATTGACGATGAAACACAGAAATTGCATCCGAATTTAATACAAAAGGCACAACGCCGGCTTTAGTACAAGAGGACTGACACTCTAACTTTCTATGATTTGAACCTCACCAGTGAGTGCAGTTTTAGATTTCGATGCTTCACTTCAGGTTTACTGAATCCCTTGGACCTTCTTATTGACGATGAAACACAGAAATTGCATCCGAATTTAATACAAAATGCACAATGCCGACTTAAGTACAAGAGGACTGACACTCTAAATTTCTGTGATTTGAACCTCTCCTGTGAGTTCAGTTTTAGATTCCGATGTTTCACTTCAGGATTACTGTATCCCTTGGACCTTCTTATTGACGATGAAACACAGAAATTGCATACGAATTTAATACTAAATGCACAATGCCGACTTAAGTACAAGAGGACTGACACTCTAACTTTCTATGATTTGAACCACTCCTGTGAGGCCAGTTATAGATTCCGATGCTTCACTTCAGTTTTACTGTATCCCTTGGACTTTCTTATTGACGATGAAACACAGAAATTGCATCCGAATTTAATAGAAAAGGCACAATGCCGACTTAAGTACAAGAGGACTGACACTCTAAATTTCTATGATTTGAACCTCTCCGGTGAGTCCCGTTTTTGATTCCAATGCCTCACTTCAGGTTTACTGTATCCCTTGGAACTTCCTATTGACGATGAAACACAGAAATTGCATCCGAATTTAATACAAAAGGCATAATGCCGACTTAAGTACAAGAGGACTGACACTCTAAGTTTCTCTGATTTGAACCTCTCCTTTGAGTCCAGTTTTAGATTCCGATGCTTCACTTCAGGTTTACTGTATCCCTTGGACCTTCTTATTGACGACGAAACACAGTAATTGCATCCGAATTTAATACAAAAGGCACAATGCCGACTTAAGTACAAGAGGACTGACACTCTAACTTTCTATGATTTGAACCACTCCTGTGAGTCCAGTTTTAGATTCCGATGCTTCACTTCAGGTTTACTGTATCCCTAGGACCTTCTTATTGACGATGAAACAACACAGAAATTGCATCCGGATTTCATACAAAAGGCACAATGCCGACTTAAGTACAAGAGGACTGACACTCTAAATTTCTTTGATTTGAACCTCTCCTGGGATTCCAGTTTTAGATTCCAATGCTTCACTTCAGGTTTACTGTATCCATTGGACCTTCTTATTGACGATGAAACACAGAAATTGCATCCGAATTTAATACAAAAGGCACAATGCCGACTTTAGTACAAGAGGACTGACACTCTAACTTTCTATGATTTCAACCTCACCTGTGAGTGCAGTATTAGATTTCGATGCTTCACTTCAGTTTTACTGTATCCCTTGGACTTTCTTTTTGACGATGAAACACAGAAATTGCATCCGAATTTAATACAAAAGGCACAATGCCGACTTAAGTACGAGAGGACTGACACTCTAAATTTCTATGATTTGAACCTCTTCTGTGAGTTCAGTTTGAGATTCCGATGCTTCACTTCAGGTTTACTGTATCCCTTGGACCTTCTTATTGACGATGAAACACAGAAATTGCATACGAATTTAATACTAAATGCACAATGCCGACTTAAGTGCAAGAGGACTGACACTCTAACTTTCTATGATTTGAACCACTCCTGTGAGGCCAGTTATAGATTCCGATGCTTCACTTCAGTTTTACTGTATCCCTTGGACTTTCTTTTTGACGATGAAACACAGAAATTGCATCCGAATTTAATACAAAAGGCACAATGCCGACTTAAGTACAAGAGGACTGACACTCTAACTTTCTATTATTTGAACCACTCCTGTGAGTCCAGTTTTAGATTCCGATGCTTCACTTCAGGTTTACTGTATCCCTTGGACCTTCTTATTGACGATGAAACACAGAAATTGCATCCGAATTTAATACAAAATGCACATTGCCGACTTAAGTACAAGAGGACCGGCACTCTAACTTTCTTTGATTTGAACCTCACCTGTGAGTGAAGTTTTAGATTCCGATGCTTCACTTCAGGTTTACTGTATCCCTTGGACCTTTTTATTGACAATGTAGCACAGAAATTGCATCCGAATTTAATACAAAATGCACAATGCCGACTTAAGTACAAGAGGACTGACACTCAAAATTTCTATGATTTGAACCTCTCCGATGAGTCCAGTTTTTGATTCCAATGCCTCACTTCAGGTTTACTGTATCAGTTGGAACTTCTTATTGACGATGAAACACAGAAATTGCATCCGAATTTAATACAAAAGGCACAATGCCGACTTAAGTACGAGAGGACTGACACTCTAAGTTTCTCTGATTTGAACCTCTCCTGTGAGTCCAGTTTTAGATTCCGATGCTTCACTTCAGGTTTACTGTATCCCTTGGACCTTCTTATTGACGATGAAACACAGTAATTGCATCCGAATTTAATACAAAAGGCACAATGCCGACTTAAGTACAAGAGGACTGACACTCTAACTTTCTATGATTTGAACCTCTCTTGTGAGTCCGGTTTTCGATTCCGATGCTTCACTTCAGGTTTCCTGTATCCCTTGGACCTTCTTATTGGCGATGAAACACAGAAATTGCATCCGAATTTAATACAAAAGGCACAATGCCGACTTATGTACGAGAGGACTGACACTCTAACTTTCTATGATTTGAACCACTCCTGTGAGTCCAGTTTAAGATTCCGATGCTTCACTTCAGGTTTACTGTATCCCTTGGACCTTCTTATTGACGATGAAACACAGTAATTGCATCCGAATTTAATACAAAAGGCACAATGGCGACTTAAGTACAAGAGGACTGACACTCTAACCTTCTATGATTTGAACCTCTCCTGTGAGTCAAGTTTTAGATTCCGATGCTTCACTTCAGGTTCACTGTATCCCTAGGACCTTCTTATTGACGATGAAACAACACAGAAATTGCATCCGGATTTCATACAAAAGGCACAATGCCTACTTAAGTACAAGAGGACTGACACTCTAACTTTCTTTGAGTTGAACCTCTCCTGGGATTCCAGTTTTAGATTCCGATGCTTCACTTCAGGTTTACTGTATCCCTTGGACCTTCTTATTGACGTTGAAACACAGTAATTGCATCCGAATTTAGTACAAAAGGCACAATGTTGACTTAAGTACAAGAGGACTGACACTCTAACTTTCTATGATTTGAACCTCTCTTGTGAGTCCGGTTTTCGAATCCGATGCTTCACTTCAGGTTTGCTGTATCCCTTGGACCTTGTTATTGACGATGATACACAGAAATTGCATCCGAATTTAATACAAAAGGCACAATGCCGACTTAAGTACAAGAGGACTGACACTCTAACTTTCTATGATTTGAACCACTCCTGTGAGTCCAGTTTAAGATTCCGATGCTTCACTTCAGGTTTACTGTATCCCTAGGACCTTCTTATTGACGATGAAACAACACAGAAATTGCACCCGGTCTTCATACAAAAGGCACAATGCCGACTTAAGTACAAGAGGACTGACTCTCTAACTTTCTATGATTTGAACCACTCCTGGGATTCCAGTTTTAGATTCCGATGCTTCACTTCAGGTTTACTGTATCCCTTGGACCTTCTTATTGACGATGAAACACAGAAATTGCATCCGAATTTAATACAAGAGGCACAATGCCGACTTTAGTACAAGAGGACTGACACTCTAACTTTCTATGATTTCAACCTCACCTGTGAGTGCAGTATTAGATTTCGATGCTTCACTTCAGTTTTACTGTATCTCTTGGACTTTCTTTTTGACGATGAAACACAGAAATTGCATCCGAATTTAATACAAAAGGCACAATGCCGACTTAAGTACGAGAGGACTGACACTCTAAATTTCTATGATTTGAACCTCTTCTGTGAGTTCAGTTTGAGATTCCGATGCTTCACTTCAGGTTTACTGTATCCCTTGGACCTTCTTATTGACGATGAAACACAGAAATTGCATACGAATTTAATACTAAATGCACAATGCCGACTTAAGTGCAAGAGGACTGACACTCTAACTTTCTATGATTTGAACCACTCCTGTGAGTCCAGTTTTAGATTCCGATGCTTCACTTCAGGTTTACTGTATCCCTTGGACCTTCTTATTGACGATGAAACACAGAAATTGCATCCGAATTTAATACAAAATGCACATTGCCGACTTAAGTACAAGAGGACCGGCACTCTAACTTTCTTTGATTTGAACCTCACCTGTGAGTGAAGTTTTAGATTCCGATGCTTCACTTCAGGTTTACTGTATCCCTTGGACCTTTTTATTGACAATGTAGCACAGAAATTGCATCCGAATTTAATACAAAATGCACAATGCCGACTTAAGTACAAGAGGACTGACACTCAAAATTTCTATGATTTGAACCTCTCCGATGAGTCCAGTTTTTGATTCCAATGCCTCACTTCAGGTTTACTGTATCAGTTGGAACTTCTTGTTGACGATGAAACACAGAAATTGCATCCGAATTTAATACAAAAGGCACAATGCCGACTTAAGTACGAGAGGACTGACACTCTAAGTTTCTCTGATTTGAACCTCTCCTGTGAGTCCAGTTTTAGATTCCGATGCTTCACTTCAGGTTTACTGTATCCCTTGGACCTTCTTATTGACGATGAAACACAGTAATTGCATCCGAATTTAATACCAAAGGCACAATGCCGACTTAAGTACAAGAGGACTGACACTCTAACTTTCTATGATTTGAACCTCTCTTGTGAGTCCGGTTTTCGATTCCGATGCTTCACTTCAGGTTTCCTGTATCCCTTGGACCTTCTTATTGGCGATGAAACACAGAAATTGCATCCGAATTTAATACAAAAGGCACAATGCCGACTTATGTACAAGAGGACTGACACTCTAACTGTCTATGATTTGAACCACTCCTGTGAGTCCAGTTTAAGATTCCGATGCTTCACTTCAGGTTTACTGTATCCCTTGGACCTTCTTATTGACGATGAAACACAGTAATTGCATCCGAATTTAATACAAAAGGCACAATGCCGACTTAAGTACAAGAGGACTGACACTCTAACTTTCTATGATTTGAACCTCTCCTGTGAGGCAAGTTTTAGATTCCGATGCTTCACTTCAGGTTCACTGTATCCCTAGGACCTTCTTATTGACGATGAAACAACACAGAAATTGCATCCGGATTTCATACAAAAGGCACAATGCCTACTTAAGTACAAGAGGACTGACACTCTAACTTTCTTTGAGTTGAACCTCTCCTGGGATTCCAGTTTTAGATTCCGATGCTTCACTTCAGGTTTACTGTATCCCTTGGACCTTCTTATTGACGTTGAAACACAGTAATTGCATCCGAATTTAATACAAAAGGCACAATGCCGACTTAAGTACAAGAGGACTGACACTCTAATTTTCTATGATTTGAACCTCTCTTGTGAGTCCGGTTTTCGAATCCGATGCTTCACTTCAGGTTTGCTGTATCCCTTGGACCTTCTTATTGACGATGAAACACAGAAATTGCATCCGAATTTAATACAAAAGGCACAATGCCGACTTAAGTACAAGAGGACTGACACTCTAACTTTCTATGATTTGAACCACTCCTGTGAGTCCAGTTTAAGATTCCGATGCTTCACTTCAGGTTTACTGTATCCCTAGGACCTTCTTATTGACGATGAAACAACACAGAAATTGCACCCGGTCTTCATACAAAAGGCACAATGCCGACTTAAGTACAAGAGGACTGACTCTCTAACTTTGTTTGATTTGAACCTCTCCTGGGATTCCAGTTTTAGATTCCGATGCTTCACTTCAGGTTTACTGTATCCCTTGGACCTTCTTATTGACGATGAAACACAGAAATTGCATCCGAATTTAATACAAAAGGCACAATGCCGACTTAAGTACAAGAGGACTGACACTAACTTTCTATGATTTGAACCTCTCCTGTGAGTCCGGTTTTCGATTCCGATGCTTCACTTCAGGTTTACTGTATCCCTTGGACCTTCTTATTGACGATGAAACACAGAAATTGCATCCGAATTTAATACAAAAGGCACAATGCCGACTTTAGTACAAGAGGACTGTTACTCTAACTTTCTATGATTTGAACCTCACCTGTGAGTGCAGTTTTAGATTTCGATGCTTCACTTCAGGTTTACTGAATCCCTTGGACCTTCTTATTGACGATGAAACACAGAAATTGCATCCGAATTTAATACAAAATGCACAATGTCGACTTAAGTACAAGAGGACTGACACTCTAAATTTCTATGATTTGAACCTCTCCTGTGAGTTCAGTTTTAGATTCCGATGTTTTACTTCAGGTTTACTGTATCCCTTGGACCTTCTTATTGACGATGAAACACAGAAATTGCATACGAATTTAATACTAAATGCACAATGCCGTCTTAAGTACAAGAGGACTGACACTCTAACTTTCTATGATTTGAACCACTCCTGTGAGGCCAGTTATAGATTCCGATGCTTCACTTCAGTTTTACTGTATCCCTTGGACTTTCTTATTGACGATGAAACACAGAAATTGCATCCGAATTTAATACAAAAGGCACAATGCCGACTTAAGTACAAGAGTACTGACACTCTAACTTTCTATTATTTGAACCTTTCCTGTGAGTCCAGTTTTAGATTCTGATGCTTCACTTCAGGTTTACTGTATCCCTTGGACCTTCTTATTGACGATGAAACACAGAAATTGTATCCGAATTTAATACAAAATGCACATTGGCGACTTAAGTACAAGAGGACCGGCACTATAACTTTCTTTGATTTGAACCTCACCTGTGAGTCCAGTTTTAGATTCCGATGCTTCACTTCAGGTTTACTGTATCCCTTGGACCTTCTTATTGACAATGTAGCACAGAAATTGCATCCGAATTTAATACAAAATGCACAATGCCGACTTAAGTACAAGAGGACTGACACTCAAAATTTCTATGATTTGAACCTCTCCGGTGAGTCCAGTTTTTGATTCCAATGCCTCACTTCAGGTTTACTGTATCCGTTGGAAATTCTTATTGACGATGAAACACAGAAATTGCATCCGAATTTAATACAAAAGGCACAATGCCGACTTAAGTACGAGAGGACTGACACTCTAAGTTTCTCTGATTTGAACCTCTCCTGTGAGTCCAGTTTTAGATTCCGATGCTTCACTTCAGGTTTACTGTATCCCTTGGACCTTCTTATTGACGATGAAACACAGTAATTGCATCCGAATTTAATACAAAAGGCACAATGCCGACTTAAGTACAAGAAGACTGACACTCTAACTTTCTATGATTTGAACCACTCCTGTGAGTCCAGTTTAAGATTCCGATGCTTCACTTCAGGTTTACTGTATCCCTTGGACCTTCTTATTGACGATGAAACACAGTAATTGCATCCGAATTTAATACAAAAGGCACAATGCCGACTTAAGTACAAGAGGACTGACACTCTAACTTTCTATGATTTGAACCTCTCCTGTGAGTCCAGTTTTAGATTCCGATGCTTCACTTCAGGTACTGTATCCCTAGGACCTTCTTATTGACGATGAAACAACACAGAAATTGCACCCGGTCTTCATACAAAAGGCACAATGCCGACTTAAGTACAAGAGGACTGACTCTCTAACTTTCTTTGATTTGAACCTCTCCTGGGATTCCAGTTTTAGATTCCGATGCTTCACTTCAGGTTTACTGTATCCCTTGGACCTTCTTATTGACGATGAAACACAGAAATTGCATCCGAATTTAATACAAAAGGCACAATGCCGACTTAAGTACAAGAGGACTGACACTAACTTTCTATGATTTGAACCTCTCCTGTGAGTCCGGTTTTCGATTCCGATGCTTCACTTCAGGTTTACTGTATCCCTTGGACCTTCTTATTGACGATGAAACACAGAAATTGCATCCGAATTTAATACAAAAGGCACAATGCCGACTTTAGTACAAGAGGACTGACACTCTAACTTTCTATGATTTGAACCTCACCTGTGAGTGCAGTTTTAGATTTCGATGCTTCACTTCAGGTTTACTGAATCCCTTGGACCTTCTTATTGACGATGAAACACAGAAATTGCATCCGAATTTAATACAAAATGCTCAATGCCGACTTAAGTACAAGAGGACTGACACTCTAAATTTCTATGATTTGAACCTCTCCTGTGAGTTCAGTTTTAGATTCCGATGTTTCACTTCAGGTTTACTGTATCCCTTGGACCTTCTTATTGACGATGAAACACAGTAATTGCATCCGAATTTAATACAAAAGGCACAATGGCGACTTAAGTACAAGAGGACTGACACTCTAACCTTCTATGATTTGAACCTCTCCTGTGAGTCAAGTTTTAGATTCCGATGCTTCACTTCAGGTTCACTGTATCCCTAGGACCTTCTTATTGACGATGAAACAACACAGAAATTGCATCCGGATTTCATACAAAAGGCACAATGCCTACTTAAGTACAAGAGGACTGACACTCTAACTTTCTTTGAGTTGAACCTCTCCTGGGATTCCAGTTTTAGATTCCGATGCTTCACTTCAGGTTTACTGTATCCCTTGGACCTTCTTATTGTCGTTGAAACACAGTAATTGCATCCGAATTTAATACAAAAGGCACAATGCCGACTTAAGTACAAGAGGACTGACACTCTAACTTTCTATGATTTGAACCTCTCTTGTGAGTCCGGTTTTCGAATCCGATGCTTCACTTCAGGTTTGCTGTATCCCTTGGACCTTGTTATTGACGATGATACACAGAAATTGCATCCGAATTTAATACAAAAAGCACAATGCCGACTTAAGTACAAGAGGACTGACACTCTAACTTTCTATGATTTGAACCACTCCTGTGAGTCCAGTTTAAGATTCCGATGCTTCACTTCAGGTTTACTGTATCCCTAGGACCTTCTTATTGACGATGAAACAACACAGAAATTGCACCCGGTCTTCATACAAAAGGCACAATGCCGACTTAAGTACAAGAGGACTGACTCTCTAACTTTCTATGATTTGAACCACTCCTGGGATTCCAGTTTTAGATTCCGATGCTTCACTTCAGGTTTACTGTATCCCTTGGACCTTCTTATTGACGATGAAACACAGAAATTGCATCCGAATTTAATACAAAAGGCACAATGCCGACTTTAGTACAAGAGGACTGACACTCTAACTTTCTATGATTTCAACCTCACCTGTGAGTGCAGTATTAGATTTCGATGCTTCACTTCAGTTTTACTGTATCCCTTGGACTTTCTTTTTGACGATGAAACACAGAAATTGCATCCGAATTTAATACAAAAGGCACAATGCCGACTTAAGTACGAGAGGACTGACACTCTAAATTTCTATGATTTGAACCTCTTCTGTGAGTTCAGTTTGAGATTCCGATGCTTCACTTCAGGTTTACTGTATCCCTTGGACCTTCTTATTGACGATGAAACACAGAAATTGCATACGAATTTAATACTAAATGCACAATGCCGACTTAAGTGCAAGAGGACTGACACTCTAACTTTCTATGATTTGAACCACTCCTGTGAGTCCAGTTTTAGATTCCGATGCTTCACTTCAGGTTTACTGTATCCCTTGGACCTTCTTATTGACGATGAAACACAGAAATTGCATCCGAATTTAATACAAAATGGACATTGCCGACTTAAGTACAAGAGGACCGGCACTCTAACTTTCTTTGATTTGAACCTCACCTGTGAGTGAAGTTTTAGATTCCGATGCTTCACTTCAGGTTTACTGTATCCCTTGGACCATTTTATTGACAATGTAGCACAGAAATTGCATCCGAATTTAATACAAAATGCACAATGCCGACTTAAGTACAAGAGGACTGACACTCAAAATTTCTATGATTTGAACCTCTCCGATGAGTCCAGTTTTTGATTCCAATGCCTCACTTCAGGTTTACTGTATCAGTTGGAACTTCTTGTTGACGATGAAACACAGAAATTGCATCCGAATTTAATACAAAAGGCACAATGCCGACTTAAGTACGAGAGGACTGACACTCTAAGTTTCTCTGATTTGAACCTCTCCTGTGAGTCCAGTTTTAGATTCCGATGCTTCACTTCAGGTTTACTGTATCCCTTGACCTTCTTATTGACGATGAAACACAGTAATTGCATCCGAAATTAATACCAAAGGCACAATGCCGACTTAAGTACAAGAGGACTGACACTCTAACTTTCTATGATTTGAACCTCTCTTGTGAGTCCGGTTTTCGATTCCGATGCTTCACTTCAGGTTTCCTGTATCCCTTGGACCTTCTTATTGGCGATGAAACACAGAAATTGCATCCGAATTTAATACAAAAGGCACAATGCCGACTTATGTACAAGAGGACTGACACTCTAACTGTCTATGATTTGAACCACTCCTGTGAGTCCAGTTTAAGATTCCGATGCTTCACTTCAGGTTTACTGTATCCCTTGGACCTTCTTATTGACGATGAAACACAGTAATTGCATCCGAATTTAATACAAAAGGCACAATGCCGACTTAAGTACAAGAGGACTGACACTCTAACTTTCTATGATTTGAACCTCTCCTGTGAGGCAAGTTTTAGATTCCGATGCTTCACTTCAGGTTCACTGTATCACTAGGACCTTCTTATTGACGATGAAACAACACAGAAATTGCATCCGGATTTCATACAAAAGGCACAATGCCTACTTAAGTACAAGAGGACTGACACTCTAACTTTCTTTGAGTTGAACCTCTCCTGGGATTCCAGTTTTAGATTCCGATGCTTCACTATAGGTTTACTGTATCCCTTGGACCTTCTTATTGACGTTGAAACACAGTAATTGCATCCGAATTTAATACAAAAGGCACAATGCCGACTTAAGTACAAGAGGACTGACACTCTAACTTTCTATGATTTGAACCTCTCTTGTGAGTCCGGTTTTCGAATCCGATGCTTCACTTCAGGTTTGCTGTATCCCTTGGACCTTCTTATTGACGATGAAACACAGAAATTGCATCCGAATTTAATACAAAAGGCACAATGCCGACTTAAGTACAAGAGGACTGACACTCTAACTTTCTATGATTTGAACCACTCCTGTGAGTCCAGTTTAAGATTCCGATGCTTCACTTCAGGTTTACTGTATCCCTAGGACCTTCTTATTGACGATGAAACAACACAGAAATTGCACCCGGTCTTCATACAAAAGGCACAATGCCGACTTAAGTACAAGAGGACTGACTCTCTAACTTTGTTTGATTTGAACCTCTCCTGGGATTCCAGTTTTAGATTCCGATGCTTCACTTCAGGTTTACTGTATCCCTTGGACCTTCTTATTGACGATGAAACACAGAAATTGCATCCGAATTTAATACAAAAGGCACAATGCCGACTTAAGTACAAGAGGACTGACACTAACTTTCTATGATTTGAACCTCTCCTGTGAGTCCGGTTTTCGATTCCGATGCTTCACTTCAGGTTTACTGTATCCCTTGGACCTTCTTATTGACGATGAAACACAGAAATTGCATCCGAATTTAATACAAAAGGCACAATGCCGACTTTAGTACAAGAGGACTGTTACTCTAACTTTCTATGATTTGAACCTCACCTGTGAGTGCAGTTTTAGATTTCGATGCTTCACTTCAGGTTTACTGAATCCCTAGGAACCTTCTTATTGACGATGAAACACAGAAATTGCATCCGAATTTAATACAAAATGCACAATGTCGACTTAAGTACAAGAGGACTGACACGCTAAATTTCTATGATTTGAACCTCTCCTGTGAGTTCAGTTTTAGATTCCGATGTTTCACTTCAGGTTTACTGTATCCCTTGGACCTTCTTATTGACGATGAAACACAGAAATTGCATACGAATTTAATACTAAATGCACAATGCCGTCTTAAGTACAAGAGGACTGACACTCTAACTTTCTATGATTTGAACCACTCCTGTGAGGCCAGTTATAGATTCCGATGCTTCACTTCAGTTTTACTGTATCCCTTGGACTTTCTTGTTGACGACGAAACACAGAAATTGCATCCGAATTTAATACAAAATGCACAATGCCGACTTAAGTACAAGAGGACTGACACTCTAAATTTCTATGATTTGAACCTCTTCTGTGAGTTCAGTTTTAGATTCCGATGCTTCACTTCAGGTTTACTGTATCCCTTGGACGTTCTTATTGACGATGAAACACAGAAATTGCATACGAATTTAATACTAAATGCGCAATGCCGACTTAAGTACAAGAGGACTGACACTCTAACTTTCTATGATTTGAACCACTCCTGTGAGGCCAGTTATAGATTCCGATGCTTCACTTCAGTTTTACTGTATCCCTTGGACTTTCTTATTGACGATGAAACACAGAAATTGCATCCGAATTTAATACAAAAGGCACAATGCCGACTTAAGTACAAGAGGACTGACACTCAAAATTTCTATGATTTGAACCTCTCCGGTGAGTCCAGTTTTTGATTCCAATGCCTCACTTCAGGTTTACTGTATCCGTTGGAAATTCTTATTGACGATGAAACACAGAAATTGCATCCGAATTTAATATAAAAGGCACAATGCCGACTTAAGTACGAGAGGACTGACACTCTAAGTTTCTCTGATTTGAACCTCTCCTGTGAGTCCAGTTTTAGATTCCGATGCTTCACTTCAGGTTTACTGTATCCCTTGGACCTTCTTATTGACGATGAAACACAGTAATTGCATCCGAATTTAATACAAAAGGCACAATGCCGACTTAAGTACAAGAGGACTGACACGCTAACTTTCTATGATTTGAACCACTCCTGTGAGTCCAGTTGAAGATTCCGATGCTTCACTTCAGGTTTACTGTATCCCTTGGACCTTCTTATTGACGATGAAACACAGTAATTGCATCCGAATTTAATACAAAAGGCACAATGCCGACTTAAGTACACTAGGACTGACACTCTAACTTTCTATGATTTGAACCTCTCCTGTGAGTCCAGTTTTAGATTCCGATGCTTCACTTCAGGTACTGTATCCCTAGGACCTTCTTATTGACGATGAAACAACACAGAAATTGCACCCGGTCTTCATACAAAAGGCACAATGCCGACTTAAGTACAAGAGGACTGACTCTCTAACTTTCTTTGATTTGAACCTCTCCTGGGATTCCAGTTTTAGATTCCGATGCTTCACTTCAGGTTTACTGTATCCCTTGGACCTTCTTATTGACGATGAAACACAGAAATTGCATCCGAATTTAATACAAAAGGCACAATGCCGACTTAAGTACAAGAGGACTGACACTAACTTTCTATGATTTGAACATCTCCTGTGAGTCCGGTTTTCGATTCCGATGCTTCACTTCAGGTTTACTGTATCCCTTGGACCTTCTTATTGACGATGAAACACAGAAATTGCATCCGAATTTAATACAAAAGGCACAATGCCGACTTTAGTACAAGAGGACTGACACTCTAACTTTCTATGATTTGAACCTCACCTGTGAGTGCAGTTTTAGATTTCGATGCTTCACTTCAGGTTTACTGAATCCCTTGGACCTTCTTATTGACGATGAAACACAGAAATTGCATCCGAATTTAATACAAAATGCTCAATGCCGACTTAAGTACAAGAGGACTGACACTCTAAATTTCTATGATTTGAACCTCTCCTGTGAGTTCAGTTTTAGATTCCGATGTTTCACTTCAGGTTTACTGTATCCCTTGGACCTTCTTATTGACGATGAAACACAGAAATTGCATACGAATTTAATACTAAATGCACAATGCCGTCTTAAGTACAAGAGGACTGACACTCTAACTTTCTATGATTTGAACCACTCCTGTGAGGCCAGTTATTGATTCCGATGCTTCACTTCAGTTTTACTGTATCCCTTGGACTTTCTTATTGACGATGAAACACAGAAATTGCATCCGAATTTAATACAAAAGCCACAATGCCGACTTAAGTACAAGAGGACTGACACTCTAAATTTCTATGATTTGAACCTCTCCGGTGAGTCCAGTTTTTGATTCCAATGCCTCACTTCAGGTTTACTGAATCCCTTGGACCTTCTTATTGACGATGAAACACAGAAATTGCATCCGAATTTAATACAAAATGCACAATGCCGACTTCAATACAAGAGGACTGACACTCTAAATTTCTATGATTTGAACCTCACCTGTGAGTTCAGTTTTAGATTCCGATGTTTCACTTCAGGTTTACTGTATGCCTTGGACCTTCTTATTGACGATGAAACACAGAAATTGCATACGAATTTAATACTAAATGCACAATGCCGTCTTAAGTACAAGAGGACTGACACTCTAACTTTCTATGATTTGAACCACTCCTGTGAGGCCAGTTATAGATTCCGATGCTTCACTTCAGTTTTACTGTATCCCTTGGACTTTCTTATTGACGATGAAACACAGAAATTGCATCCGAATTTAATACAAAATGCATAATGCCGACTTAAGTACAAGAGGACAGACACTCTAAATTTCTATGATTTGAACCTCTTCTGTGAGTTCAGTTTTAGATTCCGATGCTTCACTTCAGGTTTACTGTATCCCTTGGACGTTCTTATTGACGATGAAACACAGAAATTGCATACGAATTTAATACTAAATGCACAATGCCGACTTAAGTACAAGAGGACTGACACTCAAAATTTCTATGATTTGAACCTCTCCGGTGAGTCCAGTTTTTCATTCCAATGCCTCACTTCAGGTTAACTGTATCCGTTGGAAATTTTTATTGACGATGAAACACAGAAATTGCATCCGAATTTAATACAAAAGGCACAAAGCCGACTTAAGTACGAGAGGACTGACACTCTAAGTTTCTCTGATTTGAACCTCTCCTGTGAGTCCAGTTTTAGATTCCGATGCTTCACTTCAGGTTTACTGTATCCCTTGGACCTTCTTATTGACGATGAAACACAGTAATTGCATCCGAATTTAATACAAAAGGCACAATGTCGACTTAAGTACAAGATGACTGACACTCTAACTTTCTATGATTTGAACCTCTCTTGTGAGTCCGGTTTTCGATTCCGATGCTTCACTTCAGGTTTCCTGTATCCCTTGGACCTTCTTATTGACGATGAAACACAGAAATTGCATCCGAATTTAATACAAAAGGCACAATGCCGACTTAAGTACAAGAGGACTGACACTCTAACTTTCTATAATTTGAACCACTCCTGTGAGTCCAGTTTAAGATTCCGATGCTTCACTTCAGGTTTACTGTATCCCTTGGACCTTCTTATTGACGATGAAACACAGTAATTGCATCCGAATTTAATACAAAAGGCACAATGCCGACTTAAGTACAAGAGGACTGACACTCTAACTTTCTATGATTTGAACCTCTCTTGTGAGTCCGGTTTTCGATTCCGATGCTTGACTTCAGGTTTACTGTATCCCTTGGACCTTCTTATTGACGATGAAACACAGAAATTGCATCCGAATTTAATACAAAAGGCACAATGCCGACTTAAGTACAAGAGGACTGACACTCTAACTTTCTAAGATTTGAACCACTCCTGTGAGTCCAGTTTAAGAATCCGATGCTTCACTTCAGGTTTACTGTATCCCTTGGACCTTCTTATTGTCGATGAAACACAGTAATTGCATCCGAATTTAATACAAAAGGCACAATGCCGACTTAAGTACAAGAGGACTGACACTCTAACTTTCTATGATTTGAACCTCTCCTGTGAGTCCAGTTTTAGATTCCGATGCTTCACTTCAGGTTTACTGTATCCCTAGGACCTTCTTATTGACGATGAAACAACACAGAAATTGCACCCGGTCTTCATACAAAAGGCACAATGACGACTTAAGTACAAGAGGACTGACTCTCTAACTTTCTTTGATTTGAACCTCTCCTGGGATTCCAGTTTTAGATTCCGATGCTTCACTTCAGGTTTACTGTATCCCTTGGACCTTCTTATTGACGATGAAACACAGAAATTGCATCCGAATTTAATACAAAAGGCACAATGCCGACTTAAGTACAAGAGGACTGACACTAACTTTCTATGATTTGAACCTCTCCTGTGAGTCCGGTTTTCGATTCCGATGCTTCACTTCAGGTTTACTGTATCCCTTGGACCTTCTTATTGACGATGAAACACAGAAATTGCATCCGAATTTAATACAAAATGCACAATGCCGACTTAAGTACAAGAGGACTGACACTCTAAATTTCTATGATTTGAACCTCTCCTGTGAGTTCAGTTTTAGATTCCGATGTTTCACTTCAGGTTTACTGTATCCCTTGGACCTTCTTATTGACGATGAAACACAGAAATTGCATACGAATTTAATACTAAATGCACAATGCCGTCTTAAGTACAAGAGGACTGACACTCTAACTTTCTATGATTTGAACCACTCCTGTGAGGCCAGTTATAGATTCCGATGCTTCACTTCAGTTTTACTGTATCCCTTGGACTTTCTTATTGACGATGAAACACAGAAATTGCATCCGAATTTAATACAAAAGGCACAATGCCGACTTAAGTACAGGAGGACTGACACTCTAAATTTCTATGATTTGAACCTCTCCGGTGAGTCCAGTTTTTGATTCCAATGCCTCACTTCAGGTTTACTGTATCCCTTGGAACTTCTTATTGACGATGAAACACAG